>NC_142950.1:6167787-6297452 GCF_046866305.1 Octopus bimaculoides
CTGTCTGTTTGTGCCCCCACCCTCACTTGACAACCGGTGTCGGTGTGTTTACGTCCCTGTGACATAGCGGGTCGACAAAAGAGACCAACAGAATAAGTATTAGGCTTACAAAGAATAAATTTGTTCGGTTAAAAGCTGTACTCCAGCATGGCCTCAGTCAAATGACTGAAACAAGTAAAATAATAAAAGAATTATTGTGGCGTCGAGTGCGTCGGACAAAATGCTTAACAGTATTTCTTCCAGCTCTTTATGTTCTGAGTTCAAATTCTGCCGATGTCGACTTTGCCTTTCATCCTTTTGAGGTCGAGGTAATTGATTCACCCCACCCCCTGTTTCCCCATTTAAGACAGCTAAATAAATGACTAACAGATACCACTCTCTTTGTCTCACAACTATTTTTCGTACACAAACTATTCCACACACTGTTCTCACCAAACTCATCCATGTTTCTTTCATGGAGCCGACTAGGGAGCGCCTAAAAGGTCGCTCGAACCATCCAAATCTCCCCTTATAGCCTTGTTATGTTTATTTATTTTTTTGTAAGGTAACATTGGGATAATTATGGATGTACCAAATATGAGATGGGATGGTCATGTTGTGTTGTCTCTAATACCACCAACAAACCTTTCGGCCGTGTTTCATATCAGAACATCTTAGCTCTGTTAAATACCCATCGACCTTCATTAGTCTAACATGGGTGCTGGCATGGTCATGTGTTTAAGTCCTCACAGCAAAGCACAACGTACATATATAATGTGTATCTATGTGTGTTTGTTCACTACCGCTTGACGACCGGTTTTGGTTTATTTACGCCCCAGTAACTTAGCAGTTCGACAGAAGGGACTGATAGAATAAGTTGCCGGCGATTCATTCGACTTAAATTTCTTTAAGGTAGTGCCTCAGCATGCCGGCAGTCTCATGACAGACAAGTTAAAGATAAAGAGAATATGAAAGATACGAGTAATGGAGATTCTGACGATATATACAAATCAGAATCTGTTACTACTACCTCCAGTTTTAAAGTGCATTTCACCGGGTTTTCACAAGTAGTCAGGTCTTCTCTAGCCCTTGCATTTCGCCAACCAGTATAATGGTCTCTCCCTGAGATGCAGTATCCCTTGGATCAGCCTTCGTCCCAAGTATTCCCGTGTCCCCTATAACAAGTAACATTCATTTTGAGCACTTGACTTTTCCTTATACAGCTATCATCCTCCATATGTAATATCATATACCCGTATCGGTACAATCGTTTAGCATTGGGTTCAGGTTTTCGGGTTGAGGATGACACCCATATCCTTTCTGTTACTCTAGGGGTGGAAACTAAAATGACTCATGTGCACTGCTCTTCCTCCTCTGAGTCACTGAATAACCACACAAACGCACGCACGTGCACACAATGAATTTTAGTATCAAACAAGATCGATTGGAATTGACTTGGACAGGTTTTGCCCTGATCAAATCGGTAAAATCATTAGAGCAGTATTTCCTTTAAATCTACGCTCCCGAGTTCAACTTTGTCCTTCATCCTTTCGAGATAGCTGCTATCTTCCGGATAAACGGAACTGTGACAATAATCGTGTCGGATGCCTTGCGGTACATGTTTCTGTCTCTTCGTGTTGTAAGCTCAAATTCTTCACTCCGATCCCGCTGTTGTGGATTACTTGGGGTGAGCTTAATCCGTCCCCTGGTTTAACACAACTCTTGGCATTTTGGGTACGTTTGTAGAGGCGCAGGGCTTAGTGGTTTGGATGTTGGACTCGTGATCATAAGATAGCAGTTTCGGCTCCTGGACCGGGCGATACATTGTGTTCTTGAACAAAACACTTCATTTCACGTTGCTCCGGTCCATTCAACTGGAAAAAATGAGTAATACTGCGACAGACCTATGAGACGGGGCGGGTGGGGGATATATGTCACAGGCTGGGAAACCAGCCTTAAGAAGCCATGACTCGTGAAGGAGCTTTATCAATTCTTATACTTTATATTTTGGGTGCCTTTAGCATATATTCATTCATTGGATCACGCCTCCGATTTGAGGATATCTTCCTCTCTCCCTCTTCCCACTCACAAGTCTTAGAAACCTTGAGCTCGTAAACACATACACACAAATGGTAAAGTTCCATAGTGTTTATTTCTTACTGCACACTACGGAAGATGTGGTGTTTATGTCCTCCGCCCCCTCCGGAGCATAGGCCATCGACGACACTTCCCGCCTCTTTCTCCCACTCCCATGTCTTGTTGCTTCTGAATTGTCATCAATGCTTCTATAACTTCGCTTTTTCTACATTATATGTGTCGTCCCTACGCAAACCCATTTTAACCATTGGTAAGAGGTGGACCATATTAGTTTGGCCTCTATCCTTTGACCTGTCCACGATGGGAAGCCCAACCAGGATCTTGTGTTCATCTGGCACAGCCTTTGAGGTCATTGAGACGCACAAACCACTATACTACAAGTACTGGGCTTTTTCGCGAACGGAACAGATGGTGCTTTCTTTCATACAAGGCTAAATTGTTGCCTAGAGAGGAGCCAGTACATCGCCAGTTTCCTCAAAATTCTGATTTTGCTCTGTCATCTATTGTGTATGCTTCACAGATATAGCTGTGTGGTTTGCATGCTCGTTTTCCATGCAAGTGGTGTTGGGTTCAGTTCCACTGCGCGGCACCATGGACAGGTATCTTCTAGTATGACCGTGGGTTGACCAACCAGTGCCTTGTGACTGAATTTGGTTGACGGAAACTGTTTGAAAGCTTGTAATTATACACACGTGTGTGTGTGTGTATCCGTGTCCACCCACCATTACTCGACAACCGGTGTTGGTTTGTTTGCTTCTCCGTAAATTAGCAGTTCGACAGAAGAGACTGATTGAATAACTACCAGGGTCGGTTTGGAAACCATATAAGGCGATATCGCAGCCCAATGATTGGAGCAAAGAGAAGGATTAAAAAAAAAAAAAAAGGGCTTCGTTAATGTTCCCCTACAGTCTGTACATAAGGGGCCCTTACATGCTGTTGTCATTTCCAGATAAACATGCACTCGCTTTCTTCTATCTGCGACTACACGTCAAACCACCGTTTGGAAGGCAGGGATCCAATTATATTCGATCCCTGGTATCGTAGTTGTGGTTATAGCTGCTGCTTAGCATAGTGTAAGCTCCGTAATCCAGCAGATCATGTGATGATCAAAGGATGCTCCGGTCGTGACAATCCCAGTTTTTTTTGTTTAGCAGTACTTAAAAGTAAATTAACCTCCTAACATATCCTTTTCTTGTTTAAGGGCGATGGTGTGTGAGAGTTGAGATTGAGGGGAGAGATTTCGCTGCTATTTTTAGCATATTCAATGATCTCGCTGGCTTGTCTGTGTGTTTGTGTGTGAAACAGATTTACAAGGTTCTTCTGTCCCGAGCAAGCTTGGCTTCAAATTATTTACAAGGCTTAGTGGTGGTAGTAGGGTCAGCTCTTAAATATGGCAGCAGCAGTGGTGGTGGTGGTGGTGGTAGTAGTTGTTGTATCAACAACAGCAGCAGTAAAGCAACAACAGTAGTTTGGTGGTAGTAATAGTCGTAGCAGCAGCATGTTCGATTCAAGCTTTTGAAAAACACAAATAACTACTCCCTCCCCCCCTCTCTCTCTCTCTCTCTCACTCACTCTCTCTTTAACTTTCTTATCGTTTTTCACTCTCACCTCTACTCTACCCATCATTTTTTTCACTCGTCCCTTTCTCTCTCTCTCTCTCTCTCATCTTCACTCTCTTACCTTTTTTTTTTTACTCCAACTCTCCTCCCACCACCACCACCTCGCAACTCAAGTGCTACTGAGTATCCTAAAAAAATTAGGTCAATACTCCATATTTCTAAGCTGTTCTTCATACCACCACCACCACCACCACCACCACTACCACCACCACTACTACTATCGCCGCTATTACCACCACCACCACTACCCCCACCTCCATCACCATGACTAGCTACTGTTATTCCCCCCCCCTCCACCTTTCTTCAGTCTTTGTTCCTTTAGAAACACACCAACTCCTGCTTGTTTCCCTCCATCTTCTTTCCATCACTCAATAACTCCATCTTTCCTTCCTTACCTCTTGCTTGTAATTTTTTTTTACCCCTTGTTCCCTGGACTGAAACCCTTCAGTGTATGGGTGCGGGCTGCTGTGTGTGTATGTGCGTATCTACCCACCCATCCATCCATCTATCTGTCTGTCTGTCTGTCTGTATTGTATGCATGCGTTATACATACCTGTACGTGAGTGTACATATTATATTGTAAATACACACATATATATATATATATGTATACATATATATGGGTGTATAATATATTATACACACGTGTATGTAGTATGTTATTACGTCATCCCATAAGTTAACATCATTTCTTTTATGTCACAAGGTTTAGGTACAGACATGGTTTATATAGCTAAGCAGTTCGTTTCTCAACCACGTGGTTCCGGGTTCGATATCCATATACAACAACTTGGGCAAGTGTCTTCTATATATTATCACTAAGGTTCATCAGGTAGACGGAAACTATGCAGAAGCCCATCATATATGTGTGTAGTGGGTCGATTTGGGCATAACAACTTTCTCATTGTAGGCATGTCTAACTCGGGTTTTTTTGTTTGTTTTTGTCACTCATCGGGGTTCGGACATGCTGGGGCACCGTTTTGTACCTTGAAGGGTTTTGTTGAACAAATCGACCTCAATACTTTTTTTAAAGTTCAATATTTGTCGTGGTCTTTTGCCGATCCGCTACGTTCAAGGGAGAAGTAAACAAACACTGGTTGTCAAACGACAGTGGGGGATAAACACAAACTCACGCATATTTAGACAGGTTTCCTCGCAGTTTCCATCTGTCAAATTAACTTACAAGGCATCGGTTGGTCCGGAATTTGAAGACACTTGGTCATTGGTGCCTTACAGTGGGACTGAACCTGGAACCACGTGGTTGCAAAGTGGGCTTCTTAAACATCCAACCCTGCCTGATATCATTTCTACCACAGGTCCTCAGTTACCTGACTACAGATTCCTGTCGGTTCTTAGATTTTGTAATTCATGTAATAAGTGCATAGTTTTGCTAAGTATCACATGATAGCAAGCATCTATATAAATGTGTGTGGGTGTTGTGTTTATGTTCAAAAACTGGTGTTGCTGGCCATTCATGTCCCAGTATATCAACTAATTTATCAAGTTCCACAATAGTAATCGATCAGACACGTGCTGGGAAGTGGCAGTTAAGCTCAATGTGATAAACTAAACTCCTGAGGTAAGAGCCCCACTATGACCACAGCCCCAAAAGAAGAGACCATGCTTGTTTATTTCAAGGGGAGAAATGGAGTGGGATGAAAAGATGGATAGTAATTGTTAGTAAGGTTGTGTGGTTAAAAAATTTGCCTCCCAATCATATGGTTTTGGGTTCAATCCCACTGCGTGGCACATTGGGTAAGTATCTTCTATTGTAGCCCTGGACCAACTAAAGCTTTCTGAATGGATTTGGTAGGCTGAAACTGAAACTGACCTGTCGTGTGTGTCACTGTCTCTTTGTGTTAACATCATTTTATAGGTGTAAGCAAGTGTTACCATCATGAAAGCCATATCCTACATTTCCAGCCTTCTGTGCAATGCATGTCTGTCTTGTAGAGAAATATTACTTTGTTTGGAAACAGGTGAGGGTTGTCAACAAGAAGGACATTTTCTGAACATAGAAAATTTGCCTTGGCAAATTCTGTATGATGCATACGAACATGGAAAACTGGATGTTAAAGCAGTGATGATGACAATAAGAACAGAATAAAGACAGAAATTCAGCACTAGGAAGCAGTATTGATTAGTCACTTTATTTTATTCAACTCTACCAGCATGAAAGGAAAGTTGAACTTTAGCAGGATTTGAACTCATAACACAAATACCACAAGGAATTTTAACCGATGCTTATATGATTCTGCCATTCTACTACCCTTGATAGGAACAACAAAAATAACATTAATGCGATTATTTGGTAAGCGGTGCTGATTTTTACAAATCTGTAAATAATAATAATAATATTTTATAAGCTTAAAGCTTGTAAGCGAGCTCTATGCATTGACTAAGGTAAATAGTCTGATACTGGGGTGTATAGGCCCTCAACAGAAAAACGTAGGGTTTACCATCATCACCATCTCTCCTTTTCAAGCTGGGGTAGCCCTGTATCTTTACAGCAAGACATCTGTTCTTATCCCTTTATCATACTCTTCTCAGCTGACTTAAGTCATCTCCCTCAATACTATAAACTCCTCCATCAAAGGACCTTATCTTGCAAGATACTTGGCGACCCCGCTTGTGCTGGTGGCATGAAAATGTCATCAGCACACTCAGTGGTTGGTGGTGTTAGGAAGGGCATTCAGCCATAGAAACTATACCAAAATAGACATCGGATCTTGACCTGTTGGATCATGTCAAACCATCCAGCCCATGACTGTATATATAATACAGATGCTAAATGATGATGAAATTTTGTCAGGATTGATTTTTGCCTTTCATCATCTTACCAAGGGTTGATGAAAGAAATATCAGTCACATGGTCCCAAAGATCAATATAATTGATCATACTTGTTCTGCAGATTTGTGGCTGTTGTTGTGTAAGCTACATATCAGCTCTAATTGAACAGTCTTATGAACAAACAGCTAAGCGTGGCCCAGAAATCTGTCTAAATATACCATACTGCAAACTCTGACACACACTGTTGGTTTAATATGGAAGTCATGTGTAATGATCTGGAAATATTGCACTCGTTTCACAGTTCAGTTTATTTCAGTACAATTGTTGTTGTTGTTGTTGTTGTTGTTTGTATAGCTTCAGGTTGTGAAGGCACGTGGCTTAGTGGCGAGGGTATTTGGCTTACGATCATAAAGTTGTGAGTTCAGTTCCCAGCGGTGCTTTGTGTCCTTGAGCAAGACACTTTATTTCACATTGCTCCAGTCCACTCAGCTGGCAAAAATGAGTAATGCCTGTTTTTTAAAGGGCCAGATTTGTCACATTCTCTGTCATGCTGAATCTCCTTGAGAACTAAATTAAAGGTATGTGTGTCTGGAGTGCTCAACCATCTGCATATTAATTTCATGAGCAGGCTATTCCAGTTTATAGATTCAGGTTTCAGTAATAACACTGTCTCTGATATATTTTTCCTTTTTCTTAGGATCATAATATAAACCCTGACATGCAATGATGGGCTGTGTGAACATATTGCACCCTCTGTGCACAGACCCATGGTTCTCTGTTTCAATTCCACTCTATGGTACCTTGTATGAACGTCTTTTAACCGTAAACCTTAGATGGTCTTAGATGTTAAAAGACCATGACTATATGTACATATATGTGTGAGTGACTGCATTATCCAATGTGTTCTTTCCTTCACTCTTTAGCATTCAGATTCCTCTGTCAAATGTGAAGCTTATTTATTCATGCTGTTTTGAATTAATCATGCATTATCTCATGGCTGGGAGATGTTTATGATGTGCTTTTATATATTTTGAGAATGACATTGTAGGGTAGGTGAGAGAGTTACCTTTGAGTCATGCTGACTCATAAGGGCCAGTTTCCTAGTTTCATGGTGTATATATTCCCAACCTGGACGGGACACTGGTCTATCACAGGATTACTCATTTTTGCCAGCTGAGTGGACTGGAGCAATGTGAAGTGTTTTGCTCTAGAACACAAAGCACCGCCTGGTTCAAGAATCGAAATTACTATCTTATCATGAGTTCAACACCACCCTAACCACTAAGCCATGTGCCTCCACTGGTAGGTGAGAGGCTAAATCTGGCCAGTTTGAATATAAAACAAGTACAATTTTTGATCTGGCTATGGCTAGTTTAAATGCTAAAGTATAATGCTAGATGAGAAAGATGTGGCTATGATTTTCAGGATGTTAGATGGGCACACGGAGGCTCTTTCGTATGCTCTCTGATTGGTTAAATGATTAAACTGACTGAGCAAGCACTCTCTTGACCTTTATCTCTTACACTCCCTTCAGTTCTTTTATTAAAAGGACAGTTACGGAGTCTTCATGTCTGTCCGTCTCTCAGGAAGAACATGTTAGAACAGTTCCATAGGTTGTTAAACACAATTATTCCAGTCCTTCTCAACTTTGCTAGTTAAATTTTTTTTTTCAGTTTTGCCTTTTTTCCAACTAAAATTGTCTCCCCCCCCCTCCAGACAGGTCCATGGTGATTTATCTCCCATTGTAAACTCTACTTCCTGTCTGGTCCCACTATATTTGATCTCCTAAAATAAGTACCATAATAGAATGGCATGAAAGACGCACCCCAATTTCAGCAGTACATAATCAGGGGTGGGTGGGTGGATTTTTAGTGCATTAAAGCAACTTCCCACATAGGGCCCAGGGTGATTTTTTTCTTCTTTTTTTTCTTTGAGACGTTTTGTAAAAGTATTCCTTCCCAGTATGTTTATAGACTCTTTAACCAGAGACGAAAGTCTTTATATGGCATTCCTGTAGAATAAAGTCATAAATTATTCAGTACTTCAAAAAATCTGTAGTTTGTTTGAATCTGAATGTTTTAAGCATTGTAGAACAGATCTGAATTAGAGGGTTATTTCCACATTTTTGTTACTTGTAATTTTTCACTTTTGACTTACTTCTGAAATTTCTTTTTCTGTATTTAAATTTTAAACATTATTATGTTTCTTTGAAATTATGCGTAACATAATTCTGAAAGTAACTTTGACAATTTACCGAAAACATGGATGGGAGCGCCTTCCCTCAGCTTCATAATCTATATTTAAAGCCATTTGGTCCCTAGAAGATTATAGTTTTTTGGTTCAGTAAATGATTTCTAACCCAATTCTACAAGAATGCCCTATGTTTGTTTCATCTCAAAAATAGTAGTGACGTCTCATGAAATACCCCAGCTTAAATGTTGATCAAATATTTTGTTCAGTGGATCTTTGGTTTTCAACATTTTTCATTTTAAGTATCTTACCTTCTTAAATCTTATCTTTTTACAACATAAATTCTACAAGTATATTTCTATATATTTTCTTAATAGATAGCTTTCATGTTAGATTTCTAAAATCAAATCTTAGCTTCTTCCTTAACTTCTGTATACAAGTTAAACACTTGGTTTTCTTCCTCCCTAATACAATTTACCTTTGTGGAAATTTTCTAAAACTTCTTTCTCTTCCATTTTTAAAAATTTAAGATTGGAAAGCAATCCAATGATTTTTAGCCATCCAATAACATGCACTTAATCATTTAGACTTAGATCTGCCATAAGCTCTGGGACTCATTAGGCTTGAACTTCAAGTTTCCAGGAAGAAAGCTTCTTAACTATGCTGCCTGTTGCCTTCTTTCAGAACTATTTAATTCAACCAATTCCCCAGTCACAGTTTCTGAGATCACAAGGACTAAAATGTATATATGATAAACTTATAAATTATTGTTTGTGACTAAATCTACTTAATTCAACTTCCCAAAGTTGCCTTGTTCCTATAAAGTTGCAAACCCTGAATCTGTGTTACACACACATTGAATTGTGATCATCATTTTGTGTCCACTTTGACATGTGTTGGACAGACTATCAGTGATTGGGCCTATTCTTATTTAGAAGTTGCTGCCCTCAAGACAGGTCAGAAATCTATGTTTCGTTTATGTTCCATTTTGGACATGGTCGGTATGACTGGATGCCCTTCCAACCACTTTACCGATGCATTATTTTCTAGCCCCAGCTCCATAAAAAAGTTTCCATGCCACTGTAGTGCTTTCTCTACAACATTGTATATATACAGACACATATATATATATACATACATGTGTCTGTGTGTTGGACAAAAGCGCCCAAAACATGCTATAAAGTGGTTGGTGCTCAGAAGAGCATCCAACCATAGAAACCATGACAAAGCAGACTTTGGAGCATGATGAAGTCCTTCAACCCATGCCAGCATAGCGTATGAATGTTTAATGATGATGATATATAAATAGCTGTGTGAATGCATACATATGCATACATGTAATATAATGCACACGTACACAATATAAACATTAAAATACATGCACAGACACAAACCTAATATTGTTTATATTTTTCCTGACATGGAACAAAAATGTTTTGATTTATTTCATTGTTTATCTTTTAATTGTGACATTTTCTTATAATTCACAATAGAAATATTAAATTCCCATATCTCTCTCTCTCTCTCCCTCCCTCCCTCCCTCCCCCTCTCTCCTCATCTCCCTCATTTCGTCAGCTCTTCCAAACCCACAGAAGAGAAATATGTTTTTTAACACATTTGTATTTTTCAGTTGACTTCAACGCTTTTAAAAAAAAAATTTTTTTTTTTTTATGGCTGTTTCTTTTGAATTACTGTTTCTTTGTTTTAATTGGTTATGAAAATAATTAAGAATTTAGATAGATTTAATGAAGTATCTCGGATGATGATTAGTATTATTTAATGTTATTATTAATGTGGCCAGCTAGCAGAATCATTTGTGCACCAAGTAAAATGCTTAGCGGCATTTTGTCTGTTTTCACATCCTAGATTCAAATTCTGCTGCGGCTGACGTTGCCTTTCTTTCTTTCAAGGTTGATAAAATAAATACCTGTTGAGCACTGGGGTTCATGTAATCAACTTATGCTCCACGAACTTGCTGGCCTTGTGCCATAATTTGAAATTGTTATTATTATTATTATTATATAAGGTGGTAAGCTGGCAGAATCGTTAGCACTCCAGGAAACTGCTTAGTAGTATCTTGTTCATTTTCACATTGTGAATTCAAATTCCAATGAGGTTGACTTTGCCTTTCATTCTTTCAGGGATGATAAAATAAATGCCCCCCTGGGTACTGGGGTTGATGTAATTGACTATCCCCCTCCTCTAAATTTGCAGGCTTTGTGCATATACTAGAAAGGATTGTTGTTGTTAAGGTGGTCAGCTGGCAGATTCACTAGAACGTCAAACAAAATGCTGAGCAATATTTAAATACCAGTTGAGCACTGGGGTCAGTGTAATCAAATAACCCTCTCCCCACAAAATTTCAGAACTTGTTCCTGTGGTAGACAAAATTATTGTTATTAAGCTGTTGTTGGGACATGATAAAAGACTTTAATTTTTGTAGACACACTGGGAAATGAATGCTTTTGTATGATAGAATGAAATGTGGGTCTCAGATGAATTGATATTAAAAGGGTTAAGATAAAAGGGCTAAGACAGACTACCAGGGAAAGAGAGAGAGAGAGAGAGAGAGAGAGAGAGTATTCTTTAAGTTTGGAGGAATGAGTTGTGCCCAAGGCCTTTTAATGTACACCTAGAAACTAGTGAGATAGATGCAGTTGATGCTCCTCTTAAACAGTTTGCAAGTTGATGGTTGCAGGGAGTACACACACACACACACACACACACACACACACACACACACACATATTCTAAAGACGCTGTTGGTGGTCTGCATAAGCAAAACTTATATTTATGTAATAAAATTAAAGATCACAGTGAATGTACTGTGAGGAGTAGAAAATCCAGCATTTCGAATGGCTCTTCTGGGAAAAGTTGGCAGGAGAGAAATGAAACAGTTTTACATTTCAATATGAATAGTACAGTATTATGGTGTTCTTACTTTACATCCACATTAAGTAGGATATAAGATTGCTATTTAGTACAATACTACTTCCATTGCTAATATCTAATCTATATGTGACAAAGCACAGCACTGTGAAGTGGTTTGCATTAGAAAGGGCAGCCAACTGTAGAACCCTTGTCAAAACCGGTATTTGGAGCTGAATGTAGCTCTATGGCTCACTAGATCCTGTCAAACCATCCAATCCATTCCAGCTTTGAAAAAAGATGCTAACTGATGGTGGCAGCTGTCATCATAGTCAATGTACACATACTTGTATTTAGTATTAGTGTGTGATTAAAATCTTTTGAGATGTAGCTAGTTCAGTATAACTTCCAGTCTTGTATTTCAGTATTCTCCATTTAACAATGTTTTCTATCCTTCCACCCAGTTTACAATACAGACCCCCTGTTAGGGATTTTCCTTCTTTTTGTCCTTCCATTCTTTTTCATCTCTCATCTTTGTAATTAATGAACTTCTATAACAAACACTATGAACTATATAAGGAATGTAACTGAATATGCGTGTATATTAATTAAACCACATTAAGACCAAATGTAAACAAACCTATATTCTTATGTTCTGTTTGAGTGACTGATTAATTGAAGCTGATTGGCCTTGACCTACACACAGGTGAACTTTTATGTTGTGGAGTTTGTCTAATATGCTAGAAATAACAGTGAAATCTACTCCTCACTCTATACCTACTGTTTATACATCTGATACCATCCTTCTACAGTGCCTTGAATGTGACTCATTGAGAACTACAACAGCTACTGCATCACCAACATTACCACTAGACCTATCACAAGGGGTCATTTATTTAGCCCTCCATAGATAGCAGCTAAATATCCATGAATAGCACCCTGCCCTCTGTTAGAAAGGCGGAATTGAATAATGTAATTCTGCATAATCCAATAGGATGGTCAGCGTTGGAATGTCATATACCTACCCAGTTAGGGCTTAGCTACAACTAAGCCACAACATTATCATACTACTGCCAACACTAACACCTCCATTGCAACTCTGCTACTAAACTAATTTACTGCTTCACCATCTCTTATTACCATTAAAAGCACCCACTACACTCTCGGAGTGGTTAGCGTTAGGAAGGGCATCCAGCTGAAGAAACTCTACCAAATCAGATTGGAGCCTGGTGTAGCCACCTGGTTCACCAGTCCTCAGTCAAATCGTCCAACCCATGCTAGCATGGAAAGCGGACATTAAAGGATGATGATGATTTATTATAAAATATATTACACACACACACACACACACACACACACACAAATATACATATATATGTGCATACACGTACACACACACACACACACACACTTGTGTTTAAGGGATTTCTATTCCTCTTGTCTTCACGAGTCAGAGCTACAGGATGTATTCTCTGCAGGCAATGCATATATAGCATTAGTGTTTTGCTCAAACTACCGTTTGCAAAAACACATATAAGCATTCACACACACGCACACACACACAACAATCTTCCATACAGTTTCCAACTACCATTTTCACCCACAAGGTTTTGATCAATTTGAGACTATAGCAGAACAAACTTGACCAAAGTGTTGTGCAATGAGATACAACCTAAAGCCACATAATTCCGAAGTGAACCCCTTATCTATCCAGCTGTGCCTACATCATTTCATATATGTCTGAGGAAGGGCATCCATCTGGCTCTGGAGAATGAGCCCTGACAAAAATTCTGTCTGGCCCTTGTGTATACGGAAACAATGGAGATAAAAACGATGATGATGATAGTATGTATGCACGTATATGTGTGGATGCACATGTGTGTGTGTGTGCATGTATATATATATATATATATATATATATATATATATATATATATATATGTGTGTGTGTGTGTGTATTTATTTATATACACACATACACACAATACATAAATAGATACATATATGACAAAAGTTGACTTGTACTCCAGGAGGTTTTGTAATTTGTCTTGGCAAAGATTTTTTTCACCAGGGCTCAGTAAATATTCATAATATGAATTAAGGCAGGGGTGGGGCACAAGACATATAGATTGGATGCATATATATATATATATATATATATATATATATATATATATATGTGTGTGTGTGTGTGTAATACACACACATACAGACATACACATTGCACTTCACCTATGTCTAATCACTCCTAATACAGTAATTACCTTCCATTATTTATTTTCTTCAACTAAAAAAAAAAAAATCAATTTGGTAACCTAAATTGATGTGTTTTGACATACAATTCTCTCTTGCACCCCACCCCACCACAGACAAATACATGCATACGCACACTACATATTTAATGTGTATGTACGCATGTGTTTGTGTCTCTCTCTTTCTCTATAAATATATATGCTTGTGTGTGTATTATATCTATCTATCTATATATATATATATATATATATATAAGCATGTTTGTAATGTATAAGCGTGTGTACCTAATTGCCACCTCGTGTGTATACGATAACCTACATTTTTTTATGTGCATGTATATCTCGCATATAGATATTCATCACAACACACATGCCCACACACACACACATACATATTCATACATAATTAAGGCCACATACCTCTTTGATGACCTACATTTATTGTATAATATAGATTAGTGTATATATGCACATATTTATATCAAACAGCACTCTCACACACACACACACACACACACACACACACACACATACTTAATCACAACTCCAACTCCCTATTGACAGCTTCGACCTGTGTTTTATAATGAAATCATGTTCTCGTTAGTCTTTTGTTAATTGACTTCGTTGAAATATCACAGTTTGGTAGTTCACCACCACCACCACCACCACCTTCATAACAAGTGTACAGTGCATACTCCCTCTCTGTCTTTACATATGTTCACACTAACACACATACACCACCTTCCCATAAGCATAAACTCACAACAATAACACACACATACATACACACACAAAACACACCCATTGGCATGTTTCATCAAGTAAACAAAAAGTCTAAGCTTAAATCAGGTTAAAGAACTTGTGTGACCCCATAGGTGAGCCAATGAGGGAGTCTCTGTATAATGCTCCAGTCACTGGATATAACAGCTAAATGTCTCTCACATCGCACTCGCTGGGCCATATATTAAAAAAGGATGAACACATGGGATAAAGCAGTCAGCAGTAAACTGTCTTATAAGGGAGGGTGGGCATGGTGAGAATAGCTTTAATTATAGGACTGCTCAACCAGGGTTGACCTGGGGTTAAACAACAGTAACAGTTAGTCTGATCCATTTGGTAAAATAGTTGGTTTAGATGCAGGCATCACCGTGTAGTTAAGAAGCTTCACTTGGTTTCAGGTTCAGTCCCACTGCGTGGCATCATGGGGCAAGTGTCTTCTACTATAGGCCCAGGCTAACCGTTGTCTTGTGAGTGAATTTAGTAGATGGAAACTGTGTGGAAACCCATTGTATATTTATATGTGTGTCTTTGTTTGTTACCCCACCGACTCTTGATGACTGGTGTTGGTTTGTTTATGTCCTCATAACTTAACATTTCTGCAAAAGCAGCTGATAGAACAAGTATCAGACCTAGAAATAGGTGGGAAGGGGAAACATGGGGGGGGGGGTCAATTTTGTTCAGCTAAATTTTTCAAGGTGGCACCCAAGAGTGGTTGCAGTTCAGTTACTGAAATGAGTAAGAGATAAAAGTAGGTTGCCTGTAAAGTAATGAACTCTGCCTCATGTGCTTTCTTCTTCTCCTTAAATAAAATTAAATTAAAACCATTATTGTCCAAAGGTAACAGAAGAGTGTATCATGAAGAACATTCCTATTCACTGGTGTGTGAAGTTACCACCACATGTTCTCCTGGTGCCACAATGTGAAGCACCACCTTTCTTCTCCACCTCTACAGTATCAATTACCTCAGCTCCACTCTGTGGGCAACCACTACTCTTGTGTCTTTGACCCACCATCTGCTCAGTTTTACTAACCACATCCTAATTCACCCTGATACATGTTCACACATATGTATGTGTATGTGTGTGTTACATACACTTTGTCAATTTGTCAACTGGAGATAATTATTTCAGGAGTTTCTGATAGTGTCATTCCCTACAGCAGTCCCTTGCAGCATTGATTCTATGATGGAATGTTAAGAGTTCATTTAGTGGATACTATTACACACTTCTTGTTCTGTTGCCCATGTAACTACTACACTGGGTACAGCTGTTTTCACTCCAACCTCACAGCAACTATTTTGTTTTACTATACATTTGAGAATTTGTCTTTCTTTCACTTATTTTTTAAATTTCTCATGAGCCATAGAACTTGTGAGACCAAGGCTTAGCCTAGTTTCCATGGTGTATTAGCATCTGCGATTACACTAAATCCCTGATCAGGATGCTAGTTTGTTGTAGGGTTAACTTCCTAGCGATTGCTGCGACTCATTTTTGCCAGCTGAGTGAACTGGAACCACATGAAACGAAGTGTTTTGTTCAACAACACAATACACTGCCCAATTGTGCTTGTAAAGCCCTAACCACTATCCCTCTTTTCACATATTTCTATTTTGTCCTTGACAAAGCTTTTCCTACACTCCTCTGCAGTTTGCATATCTGTGTTTTATTATCCTTTTTTTACTTTCTGCCTGCGAAAGAGGAGATTATGGGCCTAGCTACAAACCTATGACATCTTCCTTCCTTTGGAGGCACTGTACACTGTCATAATCCATAGATGAATCCCTAAGTCCTTCATATTTTTGACCCTTCTATTCATCAACCTGCTCTATATGGCCCTTAAGGTACCAACAAATCCATGCCATAGGTTAAGGCAGTAGTTCTCAACCAGGGTCCATGTGACAATTAGAGGTTCCATATAAGATTTTGTTAAAATTTTTCTGCAATAAATTGGTTGTACTTCTGTAACACATAAAATATTATAGCAATTTTTTTTTATACAATTCCTAATATTTAATTATAAAAATTGTGTGGTTCTGGGGGTCCAGTTTAGTAAAATAGGAATCAACGGGGGTCCATAGCCAAAAAAAAAAATGGTTGAGAATCACTGGGTTAAGGTATAGATTTATTATTGTCATTTAATTTGGAAACATGAGTTCTTCCTTCAATCCACCTCCATTTTCCAACCATTAGCACTGGTCCTTAGATTTAATATTGTTGCAGTCCATGTCATCACACACACACATGTTTGTCTGTTTGTGTATAGTTAAAATCTAAATATTTATATGACACCTTGCCTGTTTATGTCCATGTGTATTTGTTATCCAATATATGATTAAATGCTACACAATATGTGCATATATAAATTAATAAAATTTTTTCTCATTTCTCTTTGCATCTAGATGGTCTGGGATATGAAATACAACCGGGTATTGAAATCATCAAACAACCTTACACAGTGATAGCACAGTCAAATAGCCCATTGGTTCTAAATTGCTCTGTGTCGTCAACAGTCCACACAAGGTCTGTCGTATGGAAGAAGAATGAGAATACAATTATACCTCGAGGTAGAATTTCCGTCTTACAGAATCACACCTTGTTTTTTCGGCAAGTTTTGAACAGACGGAAAAAAGGGAAGAAACGGAATGATGAAGGGGTTTATGATTGCTACGTGAAGAATGATTATGGGACCGTACTTGCCACACGGATCATATTACTTATTGCAGGTAAGTTGTTGCACCTTCTGGACTTCTTTAGCCATCTTGTTTTTGGTTTATTTTTATGTTGTCTGTCATCAACATCTTAATCCTTTGGCATTTAAACCAGCTGTATCCAGCTCAAATATTCTACTTGTTTTTTATGTTAAAACTGGCCAGATCCAACCGCTCACACCTGGTCTATAATGTCATTCTAAAAATAAGCAATCACATTATTGAAATCTTAATGAGATAATGCATGATTTAATTCAAAACAATGTGAATAAATAAACATTACATTTGACAGAGTAATTTAATAAAACCAGCTTTATCCAGCTCAGATATTCTTGTTTTATGTTAAAACTGGACAGATTCAGTCTCTTGCACCTATCCTACAATGTCATTTTAAAAATGAACAAATAGGTGGTGCTCTAGCATGGCTGCAGTCAGATGACTGAAACATGTAAATGAATAAAACCCATTGAAATCTAAACGAGATAATGCATAATTAATTCAAATCAGTGCAAATAAACAAACATTACATTTGACAAAATAATCTGAATGCTAAAGGGTTAAATGCCTCCTATTCTGTGCTTGTATGAATCAGCAAAACTTTGTTGTGACCTATTTTTTTTACAGGTGTATCTCTTCTTGTTGCCAACCCTCATCCATTTCCAATCAAGGTAATTTTATTTTCCCCCTCCTTGTCCTGGAAGGTAGCTAACAGACAACTCCATTTGTAGGAACAGTTGTACTGGATTTCCTTCCAGTTACTCCTGTATTTCATTCACAAAGTGCTGCTGTGTGATAAAAAGTTTATCTCCCAACCACAAGGTTTTGAGTCCAGTCTCACTGGGTAGCAATTTGGGTGAGTGTTTTCCACTAGAGCCCTGCGCTGACCAAAGCTTTGTGAGTCAATTTGATAGATGGAAACTAAAAGAAGCCCCTCACGTATATGTGTGTTCCTGTCTCCTTGCTTTGGCATCATGATGTTTATTGTAAGGCAATGTCACCGCCATGCAAGTAGTATCCTTCATTTCCAATCTTCCGTGTTAACGTCTTGTCGTGAGGAAATAATATTACCTTGCTTGGAAACAAGGGTTAGCAACAGGAAGGGCATCCAGCTGTTAAAAGTCTGTCTGCCTCAGTAAGCTTTATCCAACCTATGCATGCATTTCATAGAAGTGACATCATCCATTTGCAGCCTTCCATGAACACCTGCCTGGCCTTTGATTTTTCCTGATTTGTGTAAGCATGGAAAAAGTGGATGTTAAAGTGATGATGGTAATGATAGTGTATATAGTTGTTGCTTTGGCTATGTGTGTTTGTATTATACATTTATGTATTTGTGTGTGTGTGTGTGTGTGTGTGTATATGTGTGTATATTTGTATGTGTGTATATATGTGTGTGCATCAACATATGTGTATAAGAGTGTACATATGTATTTTATGTTTGCTTTTTAGTGTATGTAAACATTTTATGCACTAAACTTTCATGACATCAAAGGTATTTCCCCCCACCTCACTAACTAACTAGCAAATTACTAGAATATTCCTAAACAAAAAAGAAAGTGTTTTGTAACACCAAGGCGGGAGGTTTTTAACTTCAATATGAACTCTTCAAAAACAACACATTTAACTGTATGAAAGAGCCAAAGGTGGGCCGTTTGTTGTCAAGTGGGTTAAGCAAAATTTTTATTTATTTATTCATTTAATTTTTAAAATATTTTCTTTTGTATTGAGTTATTTGGATCAAGTTATGTGGTCCTGCACTGTTAAGTATGTTTACATGCTGGCTGAGATATGAATAATATGGAAGGCACAATTAGCTACGTTAATGTGAGTGTGATATGTTTACGCACAGACGAACTCTCATACACACACACACATACACTGCAGCAGCTATTTTAGTTGTTGGTTATAAAAGCTTTGGTGGTCAGTAGTGTTAGTTGTAATAGTAAATAATTAGTATTGATGATTTTAGTAGTAAATAGTGATTATTGTACAGTGGTTCTCAATCATTAAAAAAAATTTTTTTTTTAAATTTTTTACCTATGGACCTCTTTAATTACTATTCTGTTCTGGTGGACCCCCATAACCATTCAGTGTTTAATAGCTAGTTTTATAGATATTTCTTTTAAAATTCCTATTTTGTTTTCTGCACATTAACTTGTGTAGGTTGAACTATGTAAAATGTTTGAGAAGGAAATTTAGCTGTTTTCCTAAAATAAATATAACTAAATCAAACGTTTTCATGGACCCTTAATATTCTACTGTAGATCCCCAATTTTCTATTTTGCTTGCATGGACTCCCAAAATTTTTTTATGGACCTGGTTGAGAGCCGCTGTTATAGTAAGATGGTTGGTGGGTTCTGTGGTAGTTTTTGTACAGGGGTGAGTCAGAAAACAAAGCAGTTTTTATTTGCATTACTTTCTGACTCATAGTCAATGGTAGAGTGAGAGGTATTCATTAGTAGCGATGGTTTATAAAATTTAGTAGTGCAAACCACTACTCAGCTTAGTCTGATGTGTTTCTCTGTGGTTATGAGATGCCCACTCCATAGCAAGGCTGCCTCTTGGCTCACACAGATGATCCAAGCTCATCGGGTCTCTGGTTGTAGACTGTGGTTCAATCCACATTAAAAATCCGGGAGTCTTGGATGGAAGACCCCTCCTGGTTGGGTGAGAGAGACATCATGAGCATCTCCTTGATGTGCATGTGAGGCAGTCAAACAGAACTTACTTCAACTGACCATGTTGGTCTTTAATGCATCTCCCTTTGTGGCATGGCACCAGCCATGATAAAATGCTGGTACTGTCTTTAAGTTTACCTATTAGAGACAGTGTCTTGTCCATGCATGTACACATTGCTATTGACAAGAGCACTGTCGAACTGTCCCTGTACAACAAAGGGCACGTTGCAACAGTAATTAGTAGAGGGTGATAGAGTGGTTTCCATAGTAGTTAGTAGTCAGGGGTCAAAGTCATTAGTACCAGTGGTTGTAGTAGTTTATAGTAGGGGCTGAAATAGTTTTTGGAGTAGTTTAGTAGTAATAGTTGTGGTAGTTAGCAGCAGTGCTTGGCTGTAGTTAATAATGGTGACTATAGTAGTAGTTAGTAGTGGCTGAAGTAGTAATTAATGGTTGTAGTTGTTAGTAGTGGTGGTTGTAGAACTAACCAGCCCACGTAACTTTCATTCAAACATGTATATTTAGGACTAGATTTGTAATTGTCCTTTCTCAAACCAGTAGGATGCGATTCAAGTGAGATTTGGTTGCTATTTCTTGCCGGTTGAATAAACAGGTTAGCTCCTATTTGAAGAGATGTTCTGTTCTGGTCATTGTTGTCACTTGTCAGTAGACTCCTACTCTGTAAGGAAAGTCAAGGCTGTGTTGTGGTTTTGAGTTCAGTCTCCATGTGTGGCACCTTGGGCAAGTGTCTTCTTCTATAGCACCTGGCTAACCAATTTCTTGTAAGTGAAATTGGTAAATAGAAACTGTTGAAGCCTGTATGTGTGTGTGTGTGTGTGCCCCCATTACTACCACCATCACTTGACAACCAATGTAAGTCTGTATATAACCCCCTTAGTGGTACAGCAATAGAGACTGATAGAATAGATACCAAACTTTAAAGAATTAAGTACTGGTGGTCACTTTGTTCAACTAAAACCCCAGCATGGCCGCAGTACAATGACTGAAACAAGTAAAAAATAGAAGACTATGCTGCACTCCCTGGGTTTGAGGTCTCGTACCTTAGTGTTAGAAATCAAGAGTGGAGGGTTGGTAAAACAGATTAGAGGATTGGACCAAATACCTTCTTGGCAATATTTACTTACGGCCCCTGATTTTCTGAGTTCCAGTCCAGAGTTGATAAAGCAAGCATCTGTCAATTCAGTTGACTATACTGGTTGTGTCTTGAGTCTAGCCCTTTTGCCTGTGTTAGAAATCATCATTTGGCATCCATTTCCCCATGCTTGTGTGGGTAAAGCAGAATTTGTTGAGGCAGATTTTCTATAGCCAGGTGTCTTTTGCATCATCTGTCTTTATCTATTTCCAAGCAAGGTGATATTTCCCCATGGCAAAACATTTTTCATTGGAGACAAGAAATGAACAAAATTGCTTGTATGATGATAATGCTCATTTACCACCATCTCATGATATCAAGACAAAGATACTCGTGCACACACGTCGGACTACTTCTAGTTTCCATCTACTGAATCCATTCACTGGGTTATTGGTAGACTTGGGGTTATAATATTTAAAAAACAAAAAAAAAAACCACTTGTCCAAAGTGCAACATGGTGGGATTGAACCCAAGACATTGTTAAGTGGCAAGCTTCTTAAACATACAACCATACCTTTGCTTATTATTAAATGATAAAACAAGCCTGCAGAATCAATGTTTTTCTGAAAATTATTCCTGTTTTCTTGTTATCTTCCAAGAATCTGACTCTATCCATCAATCATAGAAGCCAGGTATTCTATCTCTACCCAGAGATATCTTTCTCCCATCATTGATTCTTTGGTTATAAGCTCCATCACAAGTAATACCCCCAACCTCCCTTCCCACTAAATCAGAATTCCTCATCTCATAGTTATAAATAATCCACTGAAAATTACTGATTACTGTCTGTATTTCCTCGTTAAAACAAGAAGCTAAAATGACATTATCTGCTGAAATGGTTTAAAGCGTTATTAGATTAGCGAAGATAGAAGCGTGGCTTTTTCTCCCAGATTCCAACTTTGATTGTAAACGGTGTGTGAACTCTCTTGGAGGAGGAAGATTAGTAAACATGTACAATGTGACTGTGTGTGGGTGTGTTTTTCTCTCTCTCTCTCTCTCTCTCACTGATTGCAATGGGATTTCAAAAAGTTGATGGTGACAGTAGTGGCAGTGGCGGCGGTAACGATGGTGACATTGATGTAATGACGACTTGTTCTCTTCTAGTCATGAAGAAGAGGTGGACAAAGAAGGAGAGGCTGTTGACCCCAGTAATTAACCCCTTCCTGACTATATTTCTAATCAGTAAATTGCCTGTGATTTTTCTGTTGATTAGTGTGAGTGTCTACAAAGGCTCTTGAGTGACAGTGTGCACATGTGAATGTGTGGGTGCATACAAAAGTGTTTCTCTGATAATGTGCATATTATCGTGTGTGTGTGTGTGTGCGTGCTCTCTCTCTCTCTCTCTCTCTCTCTCTCTCTCTCTATTTCTCTCTCTACACACACACATACACATTTATCTATGTATAAAATACACATGTACCAATGTGCACATTTGTCAATGAAGCACATTTCTACAGACACTCACAACACACATTCGCATGTATACATTGTCATTAAAACACTTTTGTAGACATTCAAACAAATCAATAGAAAAATCACAGGCAATTTACTGATTAGAAATTTTATATATTATATATATGTATTTACATATATATATATATATATATATATATATATATATATATATATATATATATATATATATATATATATACACACACACTCCTATAGATAGGTATTTACATGTGGTACATACATATACAGGTATATACATACACACACATGCAAATAAATACACACACATTATGTCAACCCTTTTGAAACCAACCAACCTAAGGCCATCCTTAGTTTTGAGATAAAACAAACAAACCTTGTTTTAAAATTGTTTAAATTACAATTTCCCATTAAAATTTTATGCTAATTTGTTCCGTTCACCAGCTTGATAATGACTAATTTATGTTACTAAATTCTTCATTATTTTCAAAATTAATTGATGCAAAGGCAGTGTATTACCTGTTTTCTAAGTAAAGCTGTTTTCATCCGACTGGTCCCATGCACATGGAAAGCAATGAAGCTGTAAAAACTATAGCACTTTTGCTAACCAGAGAATGTAAACAAGGACATCCCTTTTATTCAATCAGTATTAACAGCACATGGAAGCAACATGCATACACCACACACACATGCATGTATAAATGTGTATGTATGTATTTGTATAAATATTTGTTAGCAGTTTAAATATGCTTGAAACATATTCAAACCTGTAAGAAAGCCATTCACCATTATTTTCTCTTGGGGAAAATTTCTTGCTGTTGACAGAAAAGTGTAAACACATCGAGTCAGTTTGCAGCGTTCCCTAACCAGGCTGTTGGATGCATGCATTCCAGGTGTGTTTTTTTTTCCCCTCTTCAGCAGCAGAGACTGGAAAGGTAGATGCTACAACCTGACATGAGAGACAGCCCTTGTATGATGTTTCCGTCATCGTTCAGTGACTGATTGCACTATTCAGCAGCTTGTCACAAACAAAACATGAGGTGTGTGTGTGTGTGTGTGTATATATATATATATATATGAGTTTATTTGTATGTATGTGTTTGCATAGATATTTATGTACATACATACACATACATATTTATCTTGGCATCCACTTTTCCATGTACTTGCATAGGTCAGGCTGGTTTCTTGAAGAGCAGGTTTTCTGTGTATGGATGCCCTCTCTGTTGCTAACCCTCATCTGTTTCTAATATTTTCCCCTGGTTGAACATATTTGCATTGAAGATTGAAAATGAAGGACACTGCATATGACAGTGACACTTGTTTACAACTATTTCATGATCTCAACACACACACACACACACACACACACACACACACACACACACACACTCGCATGCATATAGGTATGATGGACTTCTTTCTATTTCTGCCTGCTAAATTCACTCATAAACTTTAGTTGTCTCGGGGTTATAGTAGAAGACACTCTGGCAGTGCATCATGCAGCAGGACTGAACCCAAAACATGATGGTTGGGAAGCAAACTTCTCAAATATGCAGCCATGCTTTCACCTATGTATATAAACACATATGCATCTCCTCTCCAGCTAAAACACCTGTTCCTGCATCTTTTTCCTAATTTAGCTTCTCTACACCTTGCCCAATATTACCTTCTTCAAAACTGGATCCCTACTCGGTAAAGGGGTGTTGTTTTACATGTTACTTGGTTACCCCCACTATTGTTGGTTTCACAAAAGACACACTCGGTACACTCTGCATAGTAGTTGGCATAAGAAGGGGCATCCAACCATGGAAACCACCAACACAACTCTCAGCTAGTCAGGGCTTTTCAAACTACCCAACCCATGGCAGCATGGGACACAGATGTTAAATGATGATTATGTGTGCATATATGCATGTATGTGTACACATGCACTAGTCATGACTAAGAGTTAATAGGCCAAACAACGAGGAAGGAGAGATAGAAATACAAACAACTTGTTTGTTAAAACATTCCTGTTGTGTTTCTATTTGTTTGTGTGAGTCAGATAAGTTTATCCTTGTTTATTAACCCAAATGTGCAATCTACCGTGACGTGCATATATGTTTAGTCATATATACGTTCATACATATATACATGCATGCATTCATTCATTCATGCACCTGTGTGGTTAAGAAATTTGCTTCTCACCACATGGTTTTAGATTCAATCCCATTGTGTTGCTCCTTGGGTCAATGTCCTCTTCTATAGCCCTCGGCCAGTAAAGCATTGTAGATGGATTTAGCAGATGGAAACTAAAAGAAGCTCACCGTGTATGTTTGTGTCTTCTTTCCTTGACATTGTGATATAGTTGTAAATAATTGTCACTGTCATACAAGCAGTGTCATTCATTTCCAATATTCTGTGAAAACAAGGTCTGGCTGGGAGGAAATATTGTCTTACTTGGAAACAGGTGAGGGTTGGTGGCAGGAAGGGCATCTTGTCATAGAAAATCTACCTCAATAAATTCTATCTGAGCTATGCAAGCCTAGGGAAGGGTTGGAGATTTTGATATGAAAGACGGGACTCCAACCACAAGTCCACTACATTTTTGGTCAAGAGTGTGTTTGTGTGTGTGAGTGGGTGGTGGCGGTGGGTCACTATTGTGCTAACAGATCCTTTCTTTATTTATTTGTGAGTATTGATCTTGAAAGTACTCTAAAAAGTTATACATACAGCCAGACACCAGTTCCTGTCCCTCTGTATATATGTCAGCCTTGCATTAACTGGCATAAAGTCACCTCCCTCAATATTGCACCCATCTCAGATGAGGGGCTTGTGTCTTGTACCAGTGCCATAGAAAAAGCATCCAATACACTCTATGGAGTGGTTGGCATTAGGAAGGGCATTCAGCCATAGAAACCATGCCAAAGTTGATATTGGAATTTAGTGCAGATCTCTGATTTGCCAGCTGTAGCCGAACTGTCCAACGGATGCCTGATGATGATGATGACGATGACGATGACGGCGGTGGTGGTGAGGAGGAGGAGGAGGATGACAATGACGCGACGACGACGACGCAAGCTTTTGCTCATTTTCCACACAAGATATTTTACTCACAAGATATTAATGAACCTAACACCATGGTAAAATATGCTTGTCCAAAAATCCCCTGCAGTGGGTGTTGAACCTGGAGCCTGTGTGGTTGCAAAACAACCTTTTGGAAGCTTGTTCCATTTGTTGATGGTTGAATACAGGTAGCTTCTAGTGAATATTTGTCATGTGAGCTGGATTACTTTTGATCATAAAGCTCTGCTGTATCAGGACTGACCTAGAATTGAACAACAATAACAACGATTATCTGTTTACTTTGTTAAGCAGCTCGTTAGAGGTAACTTATTACATGGTCAACTAATCTTACCGGAGTGATTTCCATCTGTATTGAGTTAGGATAATATTAAAGAACTATCCTTGATGGAGAGGAAGGGAGCTTTTGCTTACCATTTGCTTGGATAATCTCAGATATTCAAAGTTTGACAACACACTACATATGTGAGACTGTACAGTAAATGTTACATCATAGATATATTACTACATCTTTGTTCCAACAAAGCAAGTCTGTAGAACCAGGAAGGAAAAATCAATATTTGAAAATAGTTCTCATTGAAAGTTCGTTCACCTCCTGAACAGCTGATGTCTTCTGTTTTCTCATTCTTCCTCTTATCCATTCTTTCTCTCTTTCTTCTGTTAATAGTGATTCGCAACCTGTTAGCTAAATACCACTACCTGTATTGTTCATATATCACCACCACCATCGCACTATACTATCACCTATACTACCATTTAATGTATAATTGTTCCCCACCCCCAGCATCTCTTCCTCCTGCCATTTTACTTCAATCTTCCCTCTTCTGTGAGTTCATCTTTCTGGAAGTTAACTTCCCCTGCTTCTCACCCACCCACCTACTTGTCTACCTACACACTATATCTGGTGCTCTGAACTAAAGAACACAGTCTTTTCCAAAAGTACAACTCTACAACATTCCAGAGAATGGTGTGGAGGTAGATATTTACAGGGGTTGGACAAAATAATGGAAACATCTTAAAATTTCAATCAATTTCAAACAAATTAATTTTAATATGGGGTAGGACTGCCTTTGGCAGCTGAATGTTTGAATTCTATGAGGTATGGATTTGTACAAAGTTTGAATTATTTCCAAAGGAATTTTTGTCCATTCTTCAGCTAAAACATTTTCCAGTTCTTGTAGTGATGACGGTGGAGGATATCGACTTCTTACTTGTTTTTCTAAAATGCACCGTAAATGTTCAATAATATTGAGATCTGGGGACTGTGGTAGCCAAATAAGATGTTCAACTTCACAGTTCTGCAACCATAGGATGAATTTGATCAGATAAAATGCTTAAATAATCTTGACTAATTAATTCTGCCATGAAGAGAAACCATTGGGTTGGCGAATTTCCAAAATCATCACAGATCCTCATCCATGTTTAACAGTTGGAAGAAGGCAGTTTGCGTCAAATGCTTCTTTTGGTTGTCTCCATGCGTATACTTGGCCAGTGGTCAGAAATAAAGTAAAGGATGACTCGTCCGTGAAAATAACATTCTTCCACTGCTCTAGGGACCAATTCTGTAGGTTTTTACTCCACTCTTTGCAATGTTTGCTTTTGAAAGTAGTGGTTTTCTGATTGCAGCCTTCCTGTGAAATCCAGCTTTGTGCAGCCCCGGGTGAACAGCTTTTGTGGAACTGGGTTCTCATAGTGGTCATTAAGCTCTGCAGTAATTTTGGGAGCTGTACTTTTGTGATCCTTTCTAACAATTCACGTAAGAGTGACGGTTGCTATCTGAAAGTTTTGGTTTTCTTCCGGGGTTTTGTTTCGATGAGGAGGTTTTTCCCTCTTTCTCAAAGGCTGTCCTTACTTTAGAGACAGTACTTCTTGATACACCAAACATTTTGGCTGTTTTCGTTACGATATCGCCTGCCATACAAGCACCAACAATTTGACCTCTTTGAAAGTCCAATAGATCTGCCATTTTAATGAATTTTAATTACCTTTTTCTGATGGTATCTAAAAAGAAACAGCAATTTTAGCAAAACATATTAAGCAACACTAATAATAATAATAAAAAAACATAAAAAATAAACAAGCTTTTGATAGTTTTATAGATATTTCAAAATTATGATGCTAAGTGTTTCCATTATTTTGTCCAACCCCTGTATGTCATCTGCCTTATTTTGAAAATTGAACCAGCCACTCATCCTTATTTGAGCCCCAAAAGAGCTGAGTACTGGCCCTTAATATTTTTAAACCCTGATCCAGAGGTACCTCAGAGAAAACTTAATATTCCTTTGGTTTAAAGCAGTTTTCAACCCGTGTGTATGACCTGGGATTGCATAAGATTTTGTGGGGTTCATGTAAAGTGAGTCTCCACAGTAGTATTTTAGGGGTCCATGAAAAAAAGTTGCTTCAGATGAACTTGGGGCAGAAACAAAAAGGTTTCTTTCTCTAATGATTAATACAGTTCAATATAGTGTTTTTTTTCTTCTTTTGTTGTTTTAAATACTTATGACTTATTTTATTTGTGAATATTCTTTTTTCCAAAGAATTTAGTTAATTGTTCAAATGTATGTGCATGAAATACTTCATATTTCTATAAAATACAGAATATTTATGCAATTTTTATACACTTCCTAATAATATCTAGTTATAAAAATAGAATGGGATTTTTGAAACATCAAATGGCAGTGGGGTGGGGGGCATCCACCAGAATAGTTGGGGAGCCAAAGAGATCCATTAATAAAAATGATGTTGCTATTATTTCTGGTGAAATATACTACCTTTGTTTCAATTAATTTTAAAATGACAAATAATGACAAATTTAGTAAATTAACTGTTATTGTTAAACTAGTGTTTGGAACATAAATCAACATAAAATTTCAGTGAGAGATTTTCATTTAGATTACTTTAAAACCAGAGCTCAAGTAGGTTGGTATTGAAAGGGTTAAAGGAACCAGTCCTTAAAAGAGCTATGTATCAACCCTTAGAAAAACTTAAATATTGACCCTTACATGAGCTACCCTTAAAACACTATACATTAATTGTTAAAAACACTGACCATTGAAAGGTTGTCAACCTTTCTGAGCCATAGGAATGTAAACACCGGCCCTTAAAACTCACTCAAAGACTACTCTGTTGTTCTGTTCTCACAGGTCATCTCTGATGAAGTCCAGGGGTGTATAGGTTGTCAGCTAAGTGACTAGGTGTGGATCATTGAGCTGTTGTTCTGGTTTTTTTGACATGTGCCTGCCTAACTGAGGACCACACTGCACACATGCAGTAATGAATCATGTTGGGTGCAGCATTGCAGTTTGAATACATTATGCTAATTCCACTATCCTGTCTATTGCCTGTTGTTTTTTGTTGTTTACCCAAGGTCAGTCTTGGTCAAACAAAATCTATGAATGTATTCCACTGTTGATAAGTTTCTAGTATAATATGGTTTTTAGCTTAACACACAATGAAAGTGACAAAACAAGCAGTTAGGTTACCTGTGGAGCCTAGTGAATTGTACCTAGATAAAAGCATATTGGTCTGAAGAATAAACAAAAGGATCTCTATGTTGACCTACTAAAATTGGCAGTCCAATTGCATTCAACTAATGTTTTGTCATTATCATCATCAGCATAACCATTTTAATGTCCACTTATCCATGCTCAGATGGGTAAAACAGCATTATTGAGGTGAATTTTCTATTGCTGGATGTCCTCCTGGTCACCAACTTACACCTAATTCCAAATAAAACAATATTTCTGTATGACCAAGCACATTTTCGCAGAGGATAGGAAATGAAGAACACTGCTTGCATGACAAGTGACTCTAGCTTACAGCACTGTCACATGGTCTCAAGGCAAAGGGACAGTAACATACACATAGCACACACATACACACAATGAGAGGCTTTCAATTTCCATCTTCCCAATGCACTCACAAGGCTTTGGTCATCCTGGGGTTGTAGTAGAAGATGCTTGCTGCAAACGTCACACAGCGAAACTGAACCTGAAACAATATGGTTGAGAAGCAAACTTCTTGCCACACAGCCATGGCCTGCAACTTTTAATATTTTCAGAGAATCTGTGCACGCACACACAGAGATATATTCTGTGCATCATCTGAGAGTATCACATCTCTCACCACTAACCATCCTTATCCAAGGAATGCCTCTAGGCATGAGTCTGAGTAATGAAAGGTAAAGTGGTATCTCACAGTTTGCTGTGGTCCTTACATCATTTGGTGCATACAGCAAGAGAAAACGACTGTTAGCATTACCACACTGGTTATTGTTATCAGAAAAGTTTCATCCCAGTGACTGCAGTTGCTTCCATTCACCCTTATCACCATGTAACCTTCATGGCTTGGGTTTGAATGGATGGACAAGATCTGATTGATCTCTTAAAATTGCCATGCCCCAGTGTCTGTTTTGGTCTGGTTTCTATGGCCAGATGCCCTTCATAATGCCAACTCCTTTACAGCATGTATTATTGGATGCCTTTTTTTCTTCTTCTCATGACATCAACTCTAGTAGAGTCACCATGCAGCCTACTAGACTAAGATTCCCCTTGACTGAGTGGGGCTACAGTAGAGAGGGAAGTGACTTTTTGCCAAGGGATGGTGGTGGTAATGTGTGAGAGAAAAGAGCCAGAACAGAACAGGTTTCTTGTTGTGGAGGAGCTGCATGGCTACTTGCATTATAAAAGGGAGAGTAAGGGTGGCCAGGATGGAACTGGAAAGAGATAAAAATAGTGTGATGAGGTGTCAGGGTAGATGTAAGGTATCCTCAATGTACAAGCTGAGTAGAAGTGATGCTGGACATGTGGGTGAATAGAGTAGAGGTTGCAAGAGTGTATGAGAGATGGTTAGTGATAAGAAATGAGTGTTCAGGGTAAATATAATGAGCAAGTGTTGAAGGATGAGAAGAAGTAAGGCAGAGTAGGTGACAACTGTAGGAATTGGGTAGGGTTGGGAAGTAACAATAATTACATAAGAATTTTAGAAACTCTGTTAAAAACAATTAACTTCATATCTATCAAAGTAGATAAAGTTGTAAATAACTTGAAAGCCTATTCAACTTCTTTCCTTCAGAGTTTTTCTTTCTTTTCTTTAACCCTTCAGCATTCAGATTTGTTTGTCAAATGTAATGCTTATTTATTCACATTGTTTTCAATTAATCACACATTATTTTGTAGCTTCAAGATTTTTGATGATGTGATTGTATATTTTTGGAATTACATTGTAGGGCAGATGCAAGAGGTTGGATATGGTCAGTTTTAACATAAAACATAAAAATATGTGGCTGGATTAAATGCAAACGTGTTAATTAACCCTTTAATATTCAGATTACTCTTTCAGATGTAATGCTTATTTATCTACATTGTTTTAAATTAATCGTGCATATTCTTGTAGCTTTGAGATTTTAATGGTGTGATTATTTTTAGAATGATATAGTCGAGTCAGTGTAAGAGGCTGGATCTGGTTGGTTTGAACATAACCGGCAGAATATTTCAGCTGGATATAGCCTGTTTGAATGTTAGAAGGTTAAAGCTTTAGCTACTTAAAGCTTTAACCCTGCTTTAGCCCATTAAAAGTGGTTTATTTAATGGTTTTGAGTTAGGGCTTGGCATAGTGGTTTAGAGTATTGAACTGAAGTTCATATGGTCATAGTTTGAATATTGGACTGGGCACTATGCTGTATACTTGGGCAAGGCACATTTTATGTTCAAGTTGATGCAGCTAAAAACAAGTGCCAGTATGGCATTTTCTTCCTCCAATTGTCATATCTTCAATGTTCCGCTGGATCGGCAGTAGGATAACAGAGATGGTGTTTATTTGGTTATATTTTAAATAATTAGCAAAGTGTGGTACCAGTTACCAGGTCTTACTTTTTAGTGATGGCTAAAGTATATATCCGATGGAATCTTCTGTCAAAGATCAAATGTATGTGAAATTGATGTTGCCTGACCAGGTGCACGGTATACCACACGTCAGGTGTCAAAGTGGTCACAGAGCATCATGGAATGAAGTTTTGGTCAAGAGCACAAAGCACCATCTGGTCCAGGAATTGAAACCACAATCTAGCAATTGTGAGTACAACACCATAACAGTTTGGCCACATACTCATATATATATATATATATATATGGTGTGGCAAGAAGCTTGCTTCCCAACCACATGGTTCTGGATTCAGTCCCACTGTGGCACCTTAAGCAAGAGGTGTTTTCTACAATAGCCTCAGGCCAGTCAAAGCCTTGTGAGTGGATTTACTAAATGGAAACTTAAAGAAGTCCCTTGTGTGTGTGTGTGTGTGTGTGTGTGTGTGTGTGTGTGTGTGTGTGTGTAATACACACACATACAAGAGAGCCAGGTGATGGGTGAATGTAAATACATACATACACACACGGTGAAGATATATGTAAATACATAATGTAAATAATACATACACACACAGTGTGTAATATATGATGATTACACATACACATCATATTTTGTTTACTTTCGTATACCTAGCAGGTAACACGAGCCATTCTAATTTATTTCCAATCATCTTCATCCAAACAACAAGTGTCTGGTATAGTAATCAGCAGCACACCTTCGCTACTGCCACCACCAACACCACCACGCATCTATTAGATCTCTATACAACAACACAAGTCGTCTTCATCACTCACCATTCTACCACATGACCATCACTGCCACCCACACCACCACCCCCACCACATTGTTGTGTCCTACTCATAATAATAATACTAGGGAAAATCAATATTTTAAAATAGTTCTCACAGAGAGTTCATTCACCTTGCGAACAGCTGATGGCTTTCCTCCTATTCCTCTTCCATCTCTTTCTGCTACTCTCCATCTTATATATATATCTATATTGCTCTCTCTCTCTCTCTCTCTCTTATCTATTGTCTTTTATCTCTCTCTCTCTTTCACTCTCTTCTCCCTCCCTCCCACACACACACACCTCTATATCATTATATTGTCTTCTCTGTTTACCTTTGCTCTATCTATCTATCTATCTATCTATCTATCTCTATTGTTGTAACAATAACTGATTGGCTCTTTTATTCTTCCTTAGGTGTGTAAAAATGTGTGTTTGTGCTGGTATTGCTTTGTGTGTGTTCTTATGTATGCTGGTGTTACCCTGTGTGTATATGTGTGTCGTAGGAATGTGACATGTGAAGCTGATGTAAACCAGGAGACAATGGAAAAATGATGGTGGCAAAAACAGAGAGAGAAAGAGAGAAGAAATTAGGTTAATATAAAACAAAGAACATAACACAACCACCACCACCAGCCTTTTGCTACGATTACTACCAGTTGTTGATGACATTCCAAAGATGACCATCTCATCTTTTAAGGGTTATCATATCTTGGACTACCTTATCTAATGTGTCCTTTGCCAGCTGTTATTGTTTATTTAGACTCTGGTCATCAGCCCCTGAGATCCAACAGGCTTACATAACCAAGGGTGTTCCAGTCATGACCACCTCCTTACATTCAGGCAAAGTGTGTGTAGGGTGTATTAAAGACAGCTTTCAAGGTTATTCTGTTGCAGGACCCTTATATGGGTTTAGGGGGGGGGCCCTTCCTGTATTTTCTGGACAACCCCACCATCCAAGTTTTAATCAGACATTAAATGAAATATAAAAATAATTTAAGGAATTTGTCCACTTGTTGCTGGCATGGCTGTGTGGTTAAGAAGTTCACCTTGCAACTACCTGGTTTTAGGTTCAATCCCACTGTTCTGCACTTTAGGCAAGTGTCTTTTTATTATTGCCCTGAACTGCTTAATACCTTGGGAGTGAATTAGGTAGATAGAAACTGTGTTGAAGTCCATTGTATGTGTGTGTATATTAAAGTTAATGTTTAGTTTTATGTTCAGTTATAATCCTTTTGGAGAAGGGGACTAATCAATCAAATTGACCCCAGTGTTTCACTGGTGCTTAATTTATCGGCCCCCGAAAGGATAAAAGGCAAAGTCAATCTCTGCAGAATTTTTTTCCTTATACTTTTAGTTATATTTCTAGTTCAGGTGTGCTGCTGAATTTTGAAAAGAATGTAAGTGTACCTCAAATGAGAAAAGGTTGCGGAGCACTGCTCTATACGTTTGTAGATTACAAATTTATTATGCTTGGACGAAAATATTTGTGACAGTAACTCCGAAGTTTTAGCCAGTTGAATCATTACTGGATTACTATGTATGTGTGTATGCGCATCTTTGTGCTTGTTCCCTCTCCCCTACTGCTTGACAACCAGTGTTGCTTTGTTTACATCTCTGTAACTTACTAGTTTGACAGAAGAGACTAATAAAATAAGTACCAAACCTAAAAAAATAACTACTGGGGTCAGCCTGTTCAGTTAAACCCTTCAGGACAATGACCCAGCTTGGCCAGAGTCCAGTGACTGAAGCTATTAAGCAATAAAAAAGATAAATATTAGACTGAGCACATGATACTGATTGGTTCCAATAGGTGGTTATTCACCCTGATTCATTGAGCAGGTGGTTAGGGTGAATGGCATTACATGGCAGTTGTCCAACTGTAGAAGACCAGATCAAAACCAGCTGCCAAGTGTTAGTGGTTGATCCTATCAAAATCTTTTGATTGATCTAAGTTGATCAAAACCACCCCTTACCATGCTCCTTAACCACCGTCATTATGATATTTCACATCAAGTGGAGGTTGTGGAATAGATATGTTCAGGATGGTACCAAACTCTTTGCTAACACCCTGCTTTGGGGTGAGTTATAGGACAAACATTATGAATGTGATGATAAAGATATTGACAAAATAATGTTGAACTTTGAAGGAGGGAGAGGCAAACGAAAACAAAAAAATTGAAGAACACCAAGAGGAAGGCCTCCCTGTGGGCTGTGTATCCCTATACCTTGTCAGAAAAAATACCTTCACACAAGAAATCAGCCAGCTGTTGGAGTTGTTGTTTCAGATAATTTATTATTGGAAGAAAAGAGTTCCAAGTTCAATTCTTCTGTGCAGTACTTAAAGCAAGTGTCTTTTGTGGACCAATCTTAGCTGGCCTTGTGAGGACAGTTGAGTAGACAAAATCTGTGTGGCAGTCCACTTGAAAGACTATATAATTCCATGTTATTTTGTAACAGGCTTTTCCCATGTGGTCTAGTGGCTTTCATCAGGCAGTCTGGGTTCAATTTCCAGCATGGGAATGCATAATTTTTTGAAGTGCAAGGGTGCTCTGAGGCTAACAAGTTTGGATCTTTGATTCAGACTCACTGTGGAGTACCTTGGACAAGTGTCTTCTATTGTAGCCAAGGGTTGACTAAAGCTTTGTGAGTGGATTTGGTTGAAAGAAACCTGTCACGCATGTGCTTGTGTATGTGTGCGTTTGCGTGTGTGCACCCTTGCCTAGACATCACGTGATGTTTGTAAATGAGTACAATCATCATACAAGTGATGTTGTTCATTTCCAGTTTTCCGTGACCATGGAAAAAATATCTTGCTTGGAAACCAGTTAGGGTTGTCGACAGGTAGGGCATCCAGCCATAGAAAATCTTCTCCAAGTTCCTTCTACCATGCTGGAGCATCACCTTGAATTTTTAGTTGAATGAATCTGACCCCCAGTGTTCTTTTTTTTTTTATTTATTATTATTATTATTAATGTGGTGAGCTGGTAGAATTGTTAGCATGCTGGGCAAAATACTTAGTAACATTTCGTCCAACTTTACGTTCTGATTTCGATTTCCTCTGAAGTTGCCTTTGCCTTTCCTCCTCTCAGTTACGCACTGGGGTCGATGTAATCGACTTGCTCTCTAGCCCCAAATTTCAGACTTTGTGCCTACAATAGAAAGAATTATTATTATTTCTCGTTAAGCCTAATACTTATTCTATCAGTCTGTTTTGCCAAACCGCTAAATTACAAAGACGTAAACACATCGACACTGGATGTCAAGTGGTGGTGGGGGACAAACACACACACACACACACACATGATGGGCTTCTTTCAGTTTCCATCTTCCAGATCCATTCACAAAACTTTGGATCAGCCTGAAGCTATAGTGGAAGACGCGTAAGGTGCCATACAATAGGACTGAACACGGAACCATGTGGTTGGGAAGCAAGCTTCTTAGTACAGCAATGCCTGTTCATGTTTCACTTTTACATACTGGCATACACCACATGTAGTCGATAAATTAAGTACCAGTTTCGTACTGAGGTCGATCTAATTGACTGGTCCCCTCCCCCCAAAATTTCGGGCCTTGTACCTAGAGTAGAAAAGCATACATACTACTCTGTACAGTATCGGGACACACTACATATCCTGTTTATTAGTTATATAGTCTCTCTGTTCTACACCCTCACATATCTTTATTATATACATCACGTAAGTCCTCTGTCATACACCCACCACCTGCATCTAGTCCTCATTTGCTTTCACTGTTGAAGTTTCACTACCACACTTCACACATCTAAGATGCATGAAATATAAATAGCAGACCTCTAGCACCAACACCACACATTTTACACGCACAGTGTCCTCCTACTGTCAATATCATTCCAAATTTATGTACAAATAAACTGGTGGTAAACATGAATTATCAAAATAATATGAGCCGTGTAAGCTACGATGTAACTAGTAAAACACACACACTCGGGTCACTTCCTGTAAACATACTCCGTGTAGTCACTATCAGCTTTTACTATTTTACATCCAACCAGTGTTTCACACATTGGTTTCAGTTTTTTTTTTTTAATAGGTTTTCGTTTTTTTTTTTCAAATCATCATCTGCTTATATCATGGCTGCTCTATCTATCTCTCATATGTGTCACTTTTAAAGTGAACAGGTAGTTTTCTAAACTCAAACAACCAGCCATTATCAACTCTACCTCTTCCTTTTCTCTTTTTTCATTTTGTTTGCTTGATGCTCTCTTTCTTTCTTTCTTTCTTTCTTTTCTCCTTCCCCTCCTCCTATCAACAGCAGCTGTTGTTAACAATGCAATCACACCCCTCCTTCCTTCCTCCCTGTACTATACTTTCTTTCATTCTTACACACAAACTAAAGCCAACCCCCCTCCCTCTGTTAATCCTCTCTCACGACTCACTTTCCCTCTCCTCTTCACACACTTCTTGTCTATTCCCCCCCTCTCCCACCTTTCTAATTTTACATTCATAAAAAGAGAGAAAAAAAAAGAATCATACTTTTTGCACTTCCTACTGTAAAACATACACATGCACAATATATATATCTATATACATATGCATGTGCATACAAATGCACACACACAAAACATAAATAAAACTGCACTCTTATATAACTTACACCATGCTTGTTGCTCCTGACCATGTTTTATAGATCAATGTACTAAATCTTCTTTCCCTACTCTCTCTCTCTCTCTTTCTCTCTCTCTCTCTCTCTCTCTCTCTCTCTCCCTCTCTCTGCGTTGTAGGTTTGGCTTGCCTCAGAAGTTTACTCTGCAACCATATGGTCTCAGGTTCGAAATCATTGCACAGCGCTTTGCTGGGAGTGTTTCTTTTTTCTTATCTCATGTTGACCAGCCTTGTGAATGAATTATTTTGTAGATGGAGAGTGTGTAGATTATCATATATATATATATATGTGTGTGTGTGTGTGTATATCGCTGACCACAACATTCAATTTTTTTTCTCCGTGTTTTTCTCCTTGTTTTCTCCGTATTCTTTCTGTTGAAGAGCGTAGCTCGAAACGTTAAAGACTTTCCGTATTCCCGAGCGTCATACTAATACATCCTTTTGTTGTTTACACCACCTGTCCTCGTCTGTTGTTTTTTTTTTCGTACATTCTCCCATATATATATATGTGTGTGTGTGTGTGTGTGTAGATATGTGTGTGTGTGTGTGTGTGTGTGTGTATGTATGTATATGTATATATGTGTATGTATTTACGTATATGTATGTATATATATGTGTGTGTGTGTATGTATGGGGGTCTTAAAAGACATGTTAGGATCCACAATGCGCAGAACTTACCTGCAGGTATTTGTAGTACAGATCAGCTGTGCAATCTGTGTGGATGTTTTTTTTCAAAATATTGTCTGGTTTAAAAAGCCACATCAGACGCCATGAAAGGGCTAAGGTGTCGGTGCAGGAGGTGGTCAAACTCTGTGTAAGGAGTAGACAACCACCGTATATATATATATATATCTGGCATGCCGTCAGTTACAACGATGAATGTTCCAGGTTGATCGAACCAATGAACCGGCCTGCTCGTGAAATTAACATGCAAGTGGCTGAGCACTCCTTAGATGCATGCCCTTCATGTAGTTCTCGGAGAGATTCAGCATGATACAGAATGTGACAAGGCTGTTCCTTTGAATTACGGGTACAACTTTTGTTAGCTGAGGAGACTGGAAACAATGTGAAATAAAGTATCTTAAGGACACAACGCCTCTAAGGATTGTAAGCCGAATTCCCTGCCCACTAGATCCACCTTTCGATGCTTGCATAGTTCAAATGAGACTGATTTCTGTGGCTGGATGCCCTTCTTGTGACTAGACATGTTTTCATTGGAAACAATCAACCTTGCTTATTGAACAATGGTGCTCATTTACAACCATCTTGTGATGCCTAGACGTGGGTACATACATGCACATAGATATACAACTAGCTTCTTTCAGTTTTTGTCTACCAAATTCACTCACAAAGCTTTGGTTGGCCCAAGGCTATTATAAGAAGATACCTGTTCAATGTGCCTTGCAGTGGGACTGAACTCAAAACGATATGGTTAGGAAGCAAGTTTCTCAACCACATTCATACCTGTGTCTGGCCATACCTGTCTGACAAATTATTGGGGATCAACTTAATCATTTGTAAAGTCTTCAAAGTTGGTGCTCCACCATGGCAGTTGTCCATAACTGAAATCAGTAAAAGTGAGAGAGAGAGAGAGAGAGAGAGAGAGAGAAGTGTGCGTGTGTGAGAAAGCTATCACATCTGAAGTTGCCTTGTTTATGTTTAAGTGCTGCTTTTTTATTGATCTGCTACAGATTCTGCACCATTTTTTGTGCACACAGCATCAGGTTCTTATCTATTTCTTTTCCTCATATCAGGATCGGAAAGTCTCTTCCCATACAACGTTGGGATTTTGTAATCAGCTGTCAGTCAATAGTTATGTTTTGGGCCCCTCAACTTCTCCTGATGCAAGTTGTAGGAGTTTCATGACATAAAACATGTCTCGCACATTTTTAGAATTTGCGGAGCCCAAACCTTCTCCATGTTTCACTACAATTGATTTCTTCCAGAAAAAGATTGAGAGAGAGAGAGAGAGAGAGAGAGAGAAGTGGAGGGGGGGGGGGAGAAAAGAACTGACTTAGTATAATGATTGGTACTTTGTTTATTAACCTCTAAGCAGAATAAAAAGATGAAAGGCAAAGTTGACCTCAGCGGTATTTGAACTCTGCATAGAGAGCTGGAACAAATACAGCAAGACAAACTTATCCAATACTCTTATCAACTCAGCCATGTAACCTTCAATTAACGACCCATTGTCAAAGGTCTCTGGTTTCTCATTAGTGAGAATCAGATAATGAGAATTTTAACATTCTGATAGGGAACCAGTCTGAAATTGTTATTTTCTCAAGAATTCTAATGAATGGTAATTAGGGGGCTTAAGATAGAGCTCTGACTGTACAAGCTCAGACTAAACATTCATGGATACTTTGTTATCTTACTGGTGCTCTAACACTAACTACAAACCATGGTGCTTTAAACTTGGCTCTTTCCCATATTAACACATGCAAAATAGAAGGGATTGTTCTGACAAAGACTCTGTGTGTGAGTGGTGGGGTGAAAACATACTTTGGCCTCCCAACACCTAGCATAAAGCTACCTCCCCACTCTCTTAACTACACACACAGATATATATATACGGTGGGTTTCTTTCAGTTTCCATTGACCAAATCCACTCACAAGGCTTTGGTCGGCCTGAAGCTATAGTAGAAGACACTTGTCCAAAGTACCACACAGTGGGACTGAACCTGGAACCATGTGGTTGGGAAACAAGCTTCTTATTATACAGCCACTCCTGCGCCTATTAAACTGATGTTTGGAATGAAGTAACGTGAAATTTTGATGAAAGTTTTTAGCTAGATCTCTTCAGAATTGGAAATTTGATCCATAAAACTGGAGATAGGTTTTCAAGAACTATTAAATAGCTGGGAACTAAAGATGGAACCCTGTAGCAGCGTTTAAGATAAAGTGATGATACTGAGGACCTTCTTTGGGTGTGGTGCCCTCTCAATTACCTATCAGACACGACTTAGCTTTAAACACTTTCTCTATTACATTTTTTTTTTTTGTATCTTGAAAGAGTTTTTGTTTTGAATTATGCAAATAAAGAATTTAGTAAAATAACTTTGTCAAGATGATGTTTGTTATACGAATTAACATGAAAGAAAATTTTGATGGAAAGTTTTAATAAATGGGAAATTTGTCTCATAAAACCAAGGGCCAGTTTCAGATATTTTGGGTGTCAAGAAGGTTAATGTAGTTGTACATGGCAAAATTAGTAGATTGTTTATAGATCCCTGGCCATCACCTCAAAGTTCCCCCTCCCTTCATCCCCCTCTCTCTTTCCTGTCTTTCTCCCCCACGCGCACATGTGCACACACACACACACACACACACACACACACACACACACACACACACACACACACCTGTTGTCTAGCAATAAGCACTGAAAAAAAGCTTTGGGTACTGCTCCTCCAGAATGATTTAATTTTAAAATAAATAAATAAAAGCTCATTTCTACTCCATCTCTTTACGAACACTGAACAACCCTCATGGCTGTTTCACTTTATCAACAACCTCGAAGCTCCTATGATTACTCTAGTTCTCTTCTATTACTTTTTTCTATCTCTCCTTATCCACAATTTCTATGTAACTCCCCACCACCACCACCACTTTCGCATACAAAGAACTCACCTGAACAATGTAGACCTCAACCTATGCCAGCATCAAGAGTGGACGTAAAATAAAAACAGCGATATGTGTGTTGTATTATAAAACACACACACTCATACAGTTATACATATCGCCACTAACACATTCACTTATGTATGTGTGTATGTGCACATGCATATATATATATAGATAGCTACAGATGGATGGATAGATAGATAGCTACAGGTGGATGAATAGATATCTTTCCTAGCAACATTTTATCTTACAAACACACACACAATTATACATCACTTTGTGTATGTGTTGGTGTTATAAACTAGGATAGCTGCAACCTATTTACAACAGTTTGGTTTCTGTTCTTAATCAGTAACATACTCATTAATTGAACTAATTACATGTTTGTTGTGTTACCTGAGGGAATCTGTAAGATAGGATAGGTAGGAATGTAAGTAGGTAGGTAGGTAGGTAGCTAGCTAGCTAGATAGATAGATAGATAGTGAGATGGTGAGATAGATTGATTCACATACATAAATGGCTAGATAGATAGATAGAGGGTTGTGGGTTGAGAAGCCACTGATTTGGTATTGACAGTCACTCTTTCTCTCTCTCTCTCTCTCTCTCTCAATACATACAGTAGGAGGAGGGTTGAGTTTGGTTGGAACTAAGAGAGTCTTTCTCTCTCTCTCTCTTATTTCTTTCTGTGTAATCTTAATCCAGCACTCAATTGGATTTACTTTCGCAATGTGCTACATGAGTGTCTTTGTGTGTGTGTTTGTGGTGTTTGTATTTGTATGTGCATGTGTGTATGTGTTGAGTATAATCTTGACTATGGTTGTGTCTGAGTTCATATATATTTATGAATGCAAATATGGGGTTTTTTTTTTGCATGTGTGTGTTCATCATTCATTGTAGTGTTATATGCACTATGATTGTATATCTGAATATATGTATGTGTGTATGTATGTATTTATTTATGTATGTATTAATATGCACTGAGATACAATCGCAGTAGCGATTATATACAGCACACTTATGCATGCATATAGATACACAAATATCACACACACACACACACACACACACACTCACAAAATATTTACATTCACACATATATAATCATTTAACATTGATGATAATGGTGATGATGAAATATAATTTTTGTCATGATCTTTACTATGATTGTGTGTGTATAAATATGCAAAGATATATTTATTGATGCAAGTATAATTTTTTTTATGTGTGCTATCAATCCTGTATATGTATTCATGCATTATTATATTTCTGCTTTCCATGCTAGTCTGGGTTGGACAGATTATCACCAACCTAAGCCAGGTCTTACTTGGTTTTATCATCCTTCAAGTCAGGGTGGAGGATCACGTCTTGCTTGTACAATTCATGTTTGGTTTTGTCTTCATTGTGGAATACCTTTATTATATAGTATATATGTATATTTGTTAAGGCAGACTTTTTTCAGTTGGATGCATTTTCTTTTGCTAACCTTCACCTGTTTACAAGTAAGATATTTCTCTATGGCCTGACAAGTTTTCATGGAAGACTGGAACAAACAACATCACTTGTGTAATGGTGGCTCTCATAACCATCACGTAATATTGATACAATGGTGTACAACCCTCCACCCACACACGCACACACACACACCATCATCATTTAGCATTTAAACCAACCATATCAGCCCAAATTTTCTACCTGTTTTATGTTCAAACTGATCAATCGAACATCTCATTCCTACCCTACAATCACATCATCGAAATTTCAAAGCTACAATATAATGCATGTGAATAAATTAGTGCTATATTTGACAAAGAAATCTAAATGTTTAACGATTTACATCTGTTTTCCTTGCTGGCATGGATTGGACAGTTTGGGAGCTGGCCAGCCAAAGAGCTTCCTAGGCTCCATTTGTCAGTTTTGCATGGTCTCTATGGTTGGACGCCCTTTCTAACTCTGACAACACACACAATGAGCTTCTTTCAGTTTCTGCCTACTATATACATTCACAAGGTTTTGGTTGGCTCAGGGCTATAATAAAAGGAACTTATCCAAAGGTGCCATAGAGTGGGACTGAACCGAAGACCACATGGTTGGGAAGTAACTTTCTCAACCACACAGCAACACCTTGACCTCAAAAATACAGATTGAATTTTAATGCAGAAGAGAGGGGCTTTGTCCATTCCCTTTACAGCATTTGTAGTTAGGAGATAATGGGAATAATTGATGTGACTCGTTATTGTTATCTAAAGATGGCCAGCTGGCAGAATCATTAGTGGAATGGATAAAATGCTTAATGGCTATTTATGGAGTTACATTCTGTGGAGGTCAACTTTGCTTTCCGTTCTTTTTTTTTCTTTTTGTGGTTGATAAAACAAGTACCAGTTGAGCACTTGGGGTTGATGTAATCAACTTAACTTCTCCCCTAAAGTTGCTGACTTTGCACCAAAATTTGAAACCTATTTATTATTATTATTATTATTATTATTATTATTATTATTATTATTATTATTATTATTATGTATTGACTGTAAACAATATTTTATTTGTGTGTTTGTTCTCTCTGTTTTAGGTATTCAAACATCATATATCCAAGAACCTGAATCTCAAGTAGCATATGTAGGTGGCGTTGCTAGTTTCCAGTGCAACATTAAGGCAGTGCCACATGCTGTTTATGTCTGGGAAAAGGATAAAGCACAACTTCCAAATGACCTCAGGTAGGTTGCCTGTACTTTAATGTCTTCGCTGCTTTGTTGGCCAGTTTAGAAGGCTGGTGTTTGTCTGTCCGTCCGTCTGCCTGCCTCTCTTTCTTCTCCTCAGCTTTTGGATTTTCTCTTCTCTCCTTCCAAAACATTACATGGAGTGAAGTGTGTCTACGGAGTATAAGGCCATAGGGTAGTTAGTTAGCCCTTTGATGTTTGAATGTGGCATATTAGTGGAGTGGGTTTGGAGAGGAATGGAGTCAGGTATATGTTGGAATGTATTATTGTTAACTCAGATGAAAAGTGCAACACAGGTAAGTTGAGTGGCCAGTTATTACAGGTAGATCTATTAAGTGATGTAGGGGATGTGGTGATACACAGTAGTTAAAGAAACATGTGGTTGTTGTGCATGGACGTTGGAATGTCATTGGTGGAGGGTACCTGTGGAAGAGAAAGGCCTAAAGATCAAACAAATGATGTGCTTGGATTCAGATTTTGGGCCTCATCGAAGACCTAAGTTGATTGTATGCAACTGGAAACCCATCCAACACGTCATAGGCCTCCCATAAGCTTTAATGCACTAAAAACTTTTTTGATGCATTTTTATGCCATTAAATACTGTATAATTGTGTATGTGCACACACACACACACACCATTTCATACAATATCCATCTATGAATTCCCTTTGCAAGGCATTGGTTAGCCCAGGGCAATAGTAAAAGACACCTGCTCACTGTTATGCAGTTGGAATGAACCTGAGTTGTTAAGCAAACTTCTTAACCCCAATTGCCATGCCTGTGTCTATAAAATCACACACATTCACAAATTAACTTTTGTTACTTTTACATACAAATGATACATTCTGTTTTTGACTCTCAAAGTCATACAGAGGTGTGTACATGACACATTACAAAGAAAGAAAGAAAAGACATCTTCAAAGGAGTTTTGCTGATTGACATGGTTACGGAAGAACACACAAGTCCAAAAATATATATATATTGGATGGGTGGATGTGTGGGGAGATACCCCTTCCAAATAATAACATTAAATAAAAAAAAAGTAAAAAAAAACAACAACAAAATATTCAGTTTGTTTGTTGCAGAAGAAAAGGTAAGTTTTAATCACTGGTGTATGGCTGTTGGTAGTTTGGTGGTCCGATGAGTAGGTTTTTGTGCGTGTGTATGTGTGCGCTAGTGTAAGCTTCAATGATCAGAGCAGAACAAAGAAACGGCAGCAAAGAAACCGAAATGTTTTGCAAGGCTTTGAAGGAGAAAACGATGTTTGTAGCAGGTGTCACATGAAAGCGTCGTTAGTTAATAAAGCTATGTCTGCCTGTTGTGTGCAGCTGTGGTTTAATTAGGAAGCCTGGTTCCTTTTCAAGTTTAAAACCCTTGCTTGCCTCTCGCATAATCTGGTTTTAGCATTCAATGAGGATTTAAGACAATAAGTTAGCTTGAGCTAGCTAGCTAATTAGCTATTGTTAACTTCAGCTAGTTTCCTATCAATCTAGTTATTGTGGAGTTCAGCTAGCTATGTATTATATACTACCTGGCCATTGTCAGTGGGATAGTTCAAAGACTGAGGAAGATACACACACACGCACACACACACACACACGCACACACACACACACGCACACACACACACACGCACACACACACACACACACACATACTGAGATAGATAGAAGTGGTGGTAGTGTCACTTTTTCTTTTTCTTTTTCTTCTCCAGACCATGTGATAATACTGTCTTTTATGTATTTTTCATTTCTTTACTCTCAGACTAAAAAAGAAAAAGATCTGAAACATTAGTGTCTGCTTGCCATTCCTCACAGGAAATGGTCTTATCGCAAGGTACTGGCTAATTCTTGCCAACATAGACCATCACAAGTATCCATGGATTCCAGATTGCATCCTCATTATTATTATAAAGTTTAGTTAGCTAACGATTTAACATGGCTGTGTGGTTAAGAGGCTTTCTTCGTAACTACGTGGTTTCGGGTTCAATTCCAATGCCTTGTGAGTGAATTTGGTAGATAGAAACTGTGTAGAAGCCCATCATGTGTATATATGTGTGTGTTTGTGTGCATGCATTTGTGTGTTTGTCCACCACCACTATACTCATCACCTAAGAACTGGTGTTAGTTTGTTTGAGTCCCTTTAACTTAGCAGTTTGGCAACAGGGGACCAGTAGAATAAGTAATAGAGTCAACTTGTTTTATTAAAACCTTTCAAAATGGTGCCCCAGCATGGCCACAGGCCAATGACTGCAATACGTAATAGAGAATGATAATGATAGCTATTTAATTAGCTCTTCTCAGGTTCAGTTAGCTAGCTAATTAACCAATGTCAAGTTGAATTAGTTAACTGGCTATTTTCCCATGGCCATATTATTGATATGCATGCCATCACGTACTTTTGTCTCACAGAAGACTACTAAAAGAGATGGTGATGCAAAGGATGTCCAGTTGCTGTCCCACCCCCACCTCCATATAAACCCATCCAACTGATGCCAGCATGAAAAAGCAGGCATGAAACTAATGGTAGCAACAGTGGCAATCATCACCATCAAAATCAATATGATTGTCAGTATCACTACTTCTGTGTTACATATATAATATATATATATCTGTAGGTACAGGCATGGATGTGTGGTAAGAAGCTTGCTTCTCAACCACATGGTTGTGGGTTCAGTCTCACTGCGCACCACCTTGGGTAAGTGTCTTCTATCACCTCGGGCTGACCAAACGCAGATACAAATAACAAATGCCAGTACCGCCTGACTGGCCTTCGTGCCGGTGGCACGTAAAAGCACCCACTACACTCTCGGAGTGGTTGGCGTTAGGAAAGGCATCCAGCTGTAGAAACTCTGCCAAATCAGATTGGAGCCTGATGTAGCCATCTGGTTCACCAGTCCTCGGTCAAATCGTCCAACCCATGCTAGCATGGAAAGCAGACGTTAAACGATGATGATGATGATATAGAAACACGATGGGTTTCTTTCAGTTTCTGTCTACCAAATCCATTCACAAGGCTTTGGTCGGCCTGTGGTTATAGTAGAAGACACTTGCCCAAGGTGCTATGCAGTGGGACTGAACCCGGAACCATGTGGTTGGGAAGCAAGCTTCTTACCACACAGCCATGCCTGCGTCTATGTTCAACTCTGAATAACAGCTTGTGAAGTCTTCAGCTTCAGTGAAATACTATTTTACTCTAACTTTGGTATTCAAGTACAGTTTTTTTCCCTCCTTCTTGTTTTACACCTATGTGTGGGTGTGTTAGTCAGACAGACACACAGGTAGATAGGTAGATGCACATAGGTGTACACATGCATGTGCATATTTTACAATCTATGGAATGTGTATGTAGTGGGTGTAGATATGTGAGAACTTAGATGAGATATAACAACACTTAACAGATGTATTAACGTTATCATCACTGCTTGTGTGTGAGTGAGAGAGAAAGAGAAAGAGAGAGAGAGAGAGAGAGAAAGAGTCAGACTAAAGAAAGCACTATGATGTGGTTAAATTCTACAGGAAACCAAGCATTGATCCCTACAGCTGAATCACAACAGTCCTGGACAAAAGCCTAATATACATAACATGTGCCTATACACTATGGACAATAACTGCTGATATCATTGGGCAGCCTTCTCTCTCACACTTGTAGTAATTAGAGAGTGTGTATTAATAGTATTAGTAGTAAGACAGTGTTACATAATACCAGTGATAACAATAAGCACTTGTGTTATGTATTATCTGTTAACAGTAATGAGGATGTTATATAATAAAATAAGTATTAATAAGGATGTGTGTTATACTAGGATATCGGGGTTCAGAAATGATAAGGTTTCATTCATTAGTCTGTGGCCATGCTGGGGCACCACCTTGAAGAGTTTAGTCGACTCCATGTTACTCTATTAGTCTCTTTTCCTGAATTGCTAAGTTACATGGATTTAAACAAACTAATGCTGATTATCAAGTTGTGGTGGGGACAATCATAAAGGCAGTTTCCATCTACCAAATTCAATCATAGGGCATTAGTTAGCCTGGAGTTATAGTAAAGGATGCTTATCCAAATTGCCATGCAGTGGGGATTGAACTTGAAACCAAGTGGTTCCAAAGCAAGCTTCTTAACCACACAGCCAGCTTATGCCCTGTTACATTTACCTCTTCTTTCTCCCATAATATCTTAATGGGCTGACCCCAAAACTCAGTTCTGTGTCATTCACCTCTATTTTATACCAAACTAGCAGAGATACCCGGCGTTGCCTGTGTTACATGCAATTGAAGAATTAGATTTTTCTGTTATATTTTCTCTAATGAACTGGAATACCTATGATTCAAACTTCATCAGAATTGCAGATGAGGGTTCTTTCCCTCTTTACACACCCTAAAAAAATTCTAATCATGAAACATGTATCCCATACTACTGATTTTTATGTGCAGATTCCAAAATTCCAGTCTTATGGAACCTGTTAAAAAGGATTTTGCTCCTGAAAAATGGAAGTCATGGAGCTCTAAAATGTGGGAGTTAAGGCCCCTATTGGGGGAGGGGGGGTCTTAATGTCAACCAGAGAAATTGAATTGTTATCTTTTTAACTTGGGTTTTGTATGAAATTGGTTGTGTAGTTCTCAAGTTTTAGGGAGACACACAGACAGACACACATTCTCATCTTTATATATATATATAGATGCAAACCCTGTAACTGCCTATAATGCAGGTAAAACGAGACACACCTCCATTGTGTGTGTATATACATACATGATCTTATATGTATCTTATGTGTTCTTGTATATGTGCAATATGTATTTTGTTTGTTGGTGTGTAGGTGTGTGTATACTACATCTGTGGACATACTTTCAGTTCTTGTAGATATAGCACCTGCTCACTGATCTATTTTTATCTTCCACCCTCTGCTGGCTACCTCCCTCCCCCACATCCTACTACACTTCCAGTATCCTCTGTGCCAATCCCTAACATTCTTCTTACCCCATTGCTAAAGAAACCATTTTTTCTTTGGTTTTACTTTCTTCTGTAAACTCTGTATTGATCCTTTGTTCTGACCTCTCCCAATGCCCAGTACATTTTTTCTGTCTCTGTCTGTTTCTCTCTCTCTCTCTCTCTGTCTGTTTCTCTCTCTCTCTCTCTCTCTCTCTCACACACACAGACACACACCATTATTGTTCCTTGTTGTGTTTGTGTCCCTTAGTCCCTAGCCCATACAAGATAGGTGAAGCAGAAATCAAAAAGAAAGATTGAGACAACTAGAAAGTCACCTGAATGAGAAGGGAAAAAATGAGTCAAAGTGTCATCCACAATAGCTCTTAGCCCCCCCCCCCCCCCCATGCATTGCCAATGAAATGGATAGGCAGAAACTGCGTGGAAGCCCATTGTGTATGCATGTAATTTTGTGTTTGTCCCCACCACCACTTGACAGCCAGTGTTGGTTCGTTTACATCCCCCCTATAAGGTAGCTTGGCAATTGGAGACCAATAGAATACGTACCAGACTTAAAATATCTACGGGGGGGGGGGGGTAATTTGTTTGACAAAAGCCTTCATGGTGGTATCTCCAGCAAGACTGCAGTCCAATGATTGAGACAAGTAAGGGAAATTATACTAACATCAAGCAGTATTAATATTAAAAAGAGAAAAAGGATTATACATATATCTATATTTGTATAGACTGCTGTAAATGACTGTCATTCACTTCCAATATTCTGTAAAAACATATTTGGCCACAGGGAAACATTATCCTGCTTGAAAAGTGGCAATGGTTAGCAACAGGAAGGGCATCCAGCCATAGAAGCATGGGAAAAGAAACATTAAAACGCTGATATATATATTTTTTTAAAGAATCTTAATATGGTGGTGGCGGCAGCTGCTGCTACTATGACTACTACCATCATACTACGAACCCATCACTTGTCTAATTGGATCTAGAACCTTAAGGGCAGTGCGCCTTTTTTTTCCCCCCTTCTCCTTCAGCCATCTGATAAATAAATAAATGGATACTTGTAAATCTCGTAGATTATCAACAAGACACTAATCCTCATTGTGCGAGCATATATGTAACTATGCATGTATGTATGTATGTGTATGTCTGCGTGAGTGTAATGAAATAAATTTTTTCATTACGCGTGCGTGTGTGTTTCTATATTAATGTTTGTTTTTATGTTATAATGAAAACAGTTTTACATTAAACTTAAGGATTACTTAATATATTTGGTAGAGTACAAATTTATACTTTAATAAGATTAGTATTGACAGTGAATTCAAAGTTTCAGCCAGCCATCATGCTTTCATGGAATTGTGAGATATATATATATATATATATATATATATATATATATATATATATATTTTATTTGTTTCAATCATTTCACTGCAGCCATGCTGGAGCACTGCTTTTAGTCAAGCAAATCGACCCCAGGTTTTATTCTTTGTAAGCCAAGTAATTATTCTGTCAGTCTCTTTTGCTGAATAGCTAAGTTACGGGGACGTAAACACACCAGCATCGGTTATCAAGCGATGTTGGTGGGAAACAAACACACACACAAATATATATATATATATATATATATATATATATATATATATATATACACACACACACACACACACATGGCATGCTTCTTTCAGTTTCTGTCTACCAAATCCACTCACAAGGGTTTGGCCGGCCTGAGGCTTTAGTAGAAGACACTTGCCCAAGGTGCCACGCAATGGGACTGAACGTGGAACCATGTGGTTGGTAAGCAAGCTACTTACCACACAGCCACTCTTGCACCTATATATATATATATATATATATATATATATATATATATAGTAGAAACCACAGAGTTAATTTAGGGCTGAGAGCTTCATGCATTAGCACTTTGATAAGTGCAAACTCACAAAACACTCTGGCCTGAGTCACTCTGTTGCTTCTGCTACATATTAATAAAACATATGTATGTGTACTTAAGTTTGGCAAAAAAAGACTGATAGAATAAGTGAAGTCCTGGGGTTAATTTGTTGACCATGCTGGTGAACCAGCATGATCGCAGTCAAAATAACTGAAAAGAGTAAAAGAATGCTCTTATTTTGAATTCTATTTTTCCTGTTTATATCACTGTGGTGCCTCAACATGGCCACGGCCTTAGGGCTGAAACATATAAAAGAATAAATATGTATATATATATATATATGAAGGGTTCCGTTCAGTTTCCTTCTGCTAAATCCCACTCACAAGGCTTTGGTTGGCCCGAGGCTATAGTAGAAGGTACCTCGCAGTGGGACTGAATCTGGAACCATGTGGTTGGGAAGTAAGCTTCTTACCAAATGGCCACTCCTGCACCATATATGTAAAGTATATATATACATTGTTAACCCCTCCCCACTCACATGCGCACATACCCGCAGAGGATTGATGATGACTCACAACAAAATGTTACCTGTACGGTTTCTCCACCCCCATCTCTATCTCTCTCCCTCTCTCTCTCTCACCTGTCTTCTCAATCAATGCACATTTCATCCTTGCATATCCACTGCTTTCACAACTACTACTCAATCTTGTGTACTACTACCACCGCTACAACAACAACTACTATTACTACTACTACTACTACTACTACTGCAGAGGAGTTTCACAGTTAGTTTTTCAGCTACATTTCCATAACATGTGTGCTTCTGTGTCTTTTATCTTGTTTCAGTCCTTGGACTACACTTTGGAAGGTTTTAGTTGAACAAATTAACCCAAATACTTATTTCTTAAAGTGGCTGTGTGGTAAGAAGCTTGCTTCGCAACCACATAGTTCCTGGTTCATGTGACACCTTGAGCAAGTGTTTTCTACTATAACCTCTGGCCGACCGAAAGAAGCCTGTTGTATGTATGTATATACGTTTGTGTGTGTCTTTGTCACCCCACCATTGCTTGATAATTGATGTTGGTTTGAAGTCCTGGGGTCGATTTGTTTGATTACAACCCTTTAAGGTGGTGCTCCAGCATGACCACAGTCAAATGACTGAAATGTGTAGAAGAATGAAAGAATTCTACTATCTTGTTTGCCAAACTGCTAAGGTATGGGAAATTAGACATGCGTACATACATACATACAGTATGTCCCCACAAAGTTTTCATGTAGCAAATTCACTTGCAAGGGGTTGATTGGTCCATGACTATATTAGAAGACACCTACTAAGAGAAAACCTGAAGCCACATTGTTGTAAAGGAAGCTTAACCACACAGCCATGCTTGTTCTTCTGTGCACATGTGCATATATATATAGCCCCAAGTTACAAAGCAACTATAAACCCTAGGTTGGTTTTGATCCAGAAGTGACTATGATGAAAAATGTCCCAGCTGTGACCATCTTTTCTTGTATTTAGTACAGCCTGGTGGCAGTTGAGAAGAGGGGTTCTGGGTAGGAAACTAGTTCAGAGGAGGATAGGTTGTTGTGGTAACTGTAGAAGAGAGACTGGGAGAAAGACTCGATGTATCTGTGTGCAAGTTGGCGAGTATATTTTTGTTGATCAGTTGTTTGGCCTTTCAGAAGAGGTATACCATATTGTATTAGTAGCAGCAATACAGTCGCATGTGTTTTATAAAGCTCAGTAAAGTGAACAGTACTCAAGTATTTTTGTTACTAAGAAGAGAAAGCGCCCCCAGTGTTTGTGTTGCAGTTTTGTCAAGTTATCTCCCTTATGTGTGACTAGCAAACACATATAAAGTAGAGATCAATGAAAGATCCATGAGAATATTTTGACACCTTTGGCAGATGTTTTGCCTTCTACCGTAGCGTCAGACTGACCAATGCCTTGTATGTGAAAGGTGTGTTTTTCCATCACTTGTTTCAGTCATTAGATTGCAGCCGTGCTGGGACACTGCTTTGGATGGTTTAGTCAAACCTGTCTCAGTATCTATTTTTTATTTAAAAACAAATTTGATACTTATTTTATTAATCTCTTTTGCTGAATTGCTAAGCTACAGGAGTGGAAACAAGCCAACACTAGTTGTCAAGCAGTGTGGAGGGATACACACAAATACACATGCTTACACACACACACATACAACAGGCTTCCAGTTTCCATCCTCCACATCCTCTCACAAGGCATTGGTTGACTCAGGGCTATGAGAGAAGGCACTTGCCCTAAGTGCCATGGCATAGCACTAAACCTGAACTCATGTGGTTGCAAAGCTAACATTTTAACCACACATCCACCCTGTTTGCAAGGAAAATATGTTTATGCTTTGAAATCAATTTGGCAAGTTGCACGTCATTCGTGTGTTTAGTGTTTTGGTGTTAAAAGAAACAAGGTTGTCATGCTATACTGCTAACCCCCTCAAGAATAGCTGCACTCCAGTTGCAAGATAACAAAGCATTCAGTAAGTTCACAATGCTACCACCGCTGGTTTCATCCGCAAGTTTGTTGTTCCCCCAAATGTTCCTATCACTTGCTACTAGTTAAACTTTGCAGCTGTTTACTTTTCATGGGAGTGCTGATAACAATATATGAACCACTCCACCTCTCAGCTGTGCCCACCCTATCCACTCAACCCTGTGCACTCGCCGTGCAGTGTGGCTGACCTACACCAGTACAGGTCTTCGGTTCAACTCTTCTTACCAGTGCTTTGTTGTGCATCAGTGAAGAACACCTAATTCCACCTATCAGACCGCAACTGTTTGCTGGAATTTAGGTACCAGAGAATATTCTAGTTATGATACCTAATCAGAGTTCACTTGGCTATTAGATGTTAGTTTGACAGTTACAGGCATAGCTGTGTGGTTAAGAAGCTTACTTTGCAACCACATGGTTTCAGGTTGAGTCCTTCTGTACGACACTTTGTCTTGTGCTATAACCCTGGGCCAAACAAGGCCTTATGAGTGAATTTAACTGGCAAAAACTGGAGAAACTCATCATGCGTGTGTATGTTCAACTAAACTCTTCAAGGCGGTGCTCCACCTTTACCACAGACTAAAACAAGTTGAAGGTAACATTGTAGTTCACCTGGTTGTTGAAGGCTTAGATACCAGATTAGATAGTGTGACAATGTTACCTGTAGTAGACTGGCTTCTTAAGAAAGGCATGATAGCCTCATCTTCCAGTTCACACTTGAAAAATATAGAGAGGATCTTTTGGGGAGAAAATATTCTACATACTACAGGTGCAGGCGTGGCTGTGTGGTAAGAAGCTTGCTTCCTAATCACATGGTTCCGGGTTCACTCCCATTGCATGACACCTTGGGCAAGTGTCTCCAACTATAGCCTCAGGCCAGCCAAATGCCTTGTGAGTAGATTTGGTCAACGGAAACTGAAAGAAGCCTGTCGTGTGTGTGTGTGTAATGCATATGTTTGTATATATATATTTAAGTGTCTTTCTGTTTGTTTGTCCACCCTGCGCTCGCTTGACAACCGATGTAGGTGTGTTTATGTCCCCGTAACTTGGCGGTTCGGCAAAAAAGACCAATAGAATAAGTACTAGGCTTACAAAGAATAAGGGGGCAATTCGTTTTATTAAAGGCAGTGCTCCAGCAAGGCTGCAGTCAAATGACAAACGTGTAAAAGAATATACTACAGGAGTGACTGTGTGGTAAGTGGCTTGCTTACCAACCACATAGTTCCAGGTTCAATCCCACTGCGTGGCACCTTGGGCAAGTCTCTTCTACTATAGCCTTAGGCCGACCAAAGCCTTGTGAGTGGATTTGGTAGGCGGAAACTGAAAGAAGCCCGTCGTATATATGTATATATGTGTGTGTGTGTCTATGTTTGTTCCCCCACCAACATCGCTTGATAACCGATGCTGGTGTGTTTACGTCCCAGTAACTTAGCAGTTCGGCAAAATAGACCGATAGAATAATCACTAGGCTTACAAAGACTAAGTCCTGGGGTCGATTTGCTCGACTAAAGGCGGCGCTCCAGCATGGCCGTCATAACTGAAACAAGTAAAAGAAAGTATATAGGTAAATTGTATGTATTGGTATGGTTGTTGATGTTTAGTTCGAAGTCAACCTTAGACTACATTATCTAATGTACCCACTTTAATGTCGGCCGTGTGTCATTTGAGGAAGATTTCGTTTGCTATTTTTCGTAGGTCGCTCTATATCATAGAGAACAGGCACGGGTAACCTTTTTCCGAGAAGCGGGCGGCACCGCTAGAAATTTTCAAGGTAATTTTTCGTTAGGTGTGCCATTCAAGAATCCCCCGCGAATCGCAGTTGCCCCGTGATTGATGTAGAAGCTTAGACGAATTTATGTGGTAGTATATGTATAATAGTGTGCGCGCATGCTGCATGTGATGGTATATATCTTTGTCGGTGTGTGTTGATGTGGATACGGGATCTTATATATATATATGTAAAATATATGTGTGTGTACGTACATTATTATTGTATGTATATATACACATGTGGCGGGTAAATTAGGACAGTGATGAATGGAGGTGGATTTTTCAGTAAATGTGGATGTTACTAACAAAGAGAAAATAACGGCCGTTGATTGGCCGATGTGGAGACAAAGGAGGTGTGTCAACTGTCAATCAAAATACGTACTATAATTTGATTGGTAATCGTAGAAGCAGGTTTGTTTAGTTGTTTTTGTTTTTTTTTATGTTTCATGATTTAGTGATTTCTATTCTCATCATAATTATGGTGTAATTTAGAAAGCTGAACTGGGTGTGTTGGATTTATGAACACACTTGTATCTGGTGTGTATACAGTGCATGTAATAACAACGTTTTCATTTTGGCCCCAGGTCAGCTTTTGATTCAGTAGATCTTGTGATTAAAAGTGTTTCTCAGCGTTTATGTATAGTACTCATGATTACATTATCCGATGCGTTCTCAAGATAAAGGGGTATAAATTATATGAGGGAGATTTCACAGCTATTATTAACATGTCGACCGATCACGTACTATGGGTTTCGTTGATTTGTGTGTGTGTATCGTTGTGCCCACGTCAGACCCAATCCAGTAGGACGTTCCATTTGTGACCATCTAGTCTATTTATTGAAAGCAAAGCGTGGATTTAAAATTAACGTTATCCAATGTCTTTCCATGTTTAACTATGAAGGCGGACGAAACATGGCTGCTATCGAGCATGTGACCCCTGTAGAGACTCCCTTGCTTGGTTCACTACTTTATTATGGAAGTGAGGGGCGGGGGGATATGGAATTTATGGAGGATCACGAGGAAAATGGCTAGAACTGACTAACTACAAATATGTAAAATATCTGTAATCCAAAATAATTTTTTTATTTTTTTTATTTAATTTAATAAATTTTGAGGGGCCATGGCTTCTATTTTGAACTCGTCGAGCGGACCGCTTAATATTTTACCACTTTGATAAGAAATGAAGTTAACTTATTTTTGTGTCATCGTTGTTGTTTTAACCCCAGGCCAAATCTGCTTTGATAGACCTAAGATCAGCAATAATCTAGCGATGACTATCCCTCCTTTTCAGATTGAATTCCTCTCGGAGAACATGGTCCACATCATGCTTCTATTAAAAAAAGAAAGAAAAGAAAAATGTGATTTTTGAAAGCGGTTTGACTGCTATTTCTAACAAATCGAGAGGCCCCGTAGAAATTCCATCCACCTCTGTTTCCTAAAATCCCTTGTAACAGTTGTGCTGAATTGGAAGAATATAAAAATTTCTCTCCCCGTATTCTTGTCTTGCAGTCGTTGAAAAAAAAATTTTAATCAACCGAAAATCAAAAATTCTCAAGGCGCACGCACATAGGTGAGAGGGAGGAGGAGAGGGAGGGAGTGTAGTTATAACGTGAATTACAAAGCAAGGGAAGTAATTCATCAATGCGTTTACAGTTACCTCCCCTGCTATATTTATATCGACCACTATGAAGTCAAGCCCACACTCCACAGTTAAATGCTCTTCGTGAAGGTATGCTCCAGCTCTGCTCTGGCCCAGGATCCTGAAGAAGGTTGTTGGAATCTTTCGACCTCTATCCGCACCGTTCCGACGCTACCACCATGTGAGGCCTTTGGCGAAGCTCGCTCTCTTGCACGCATTGAGGCCAGGTCTCTAGTTTTAAAGGTTACCTTTTCAAGGCATCAGTTTCGAAGGCACTGTAATGATTAGCGGACACTGCTTTTATTCCTAACTAAAAGCACTACTAATAATTGAGTGGATGACATGGTAAACTATAAATATCTGTTTTATTAAAAAAAAAAAAAAAACCCCCAAGAAAACCTCACTTAAGCATTGAACCAATTCATGAACAGTAGCGAAAGTTGAGCATCATCACCTTTCATCACTTTTCATCCTTTAACGTTCATCTTTCATGCTGGCACGGGTTGGAAAGATTGACAATATCTGACGTGTCCGAGGACTACATCATGCTACATCCATTGTGTAATTAAGGTATGGTTTCTAAAGCTGGTTGCTGTTCCTATCGCCAATCACTCAACATTGTTCTAGGTGTTTCTTTCATGACACCATCAGCACTTGTGAGGTTGTGGTGAGTGGGGCAACGGTAGAGAGGGAAGTGGTTCTGTGGTAGGAGATTAGAGAGTAAAATATAAGAGAAGTGTGTGGGTAATCAAAGACAGAAGTAATAAGGTGTCAGGGTGGACGTATTTCCCTCGGAGGACTCGCAGAGAAAACACAACGAGTTGTACAATTTAATTATTACATTTATTATTCAATGACATACAAAGAACGCACTCACCCAATGTTCGTTATGAATAAACAAGAATCATGTCCGCCATATATATCAATGACATTTTACTATGACAGTCACACAAGACAACAACAATGAAACAATGAACTCAGATGAACCACAGTGACACACGGAACGTCAGACGAATTACATATCTAACAGTCCATATAACAGTATTGTTTTGTCCTTTATATATTTACTTATTTAAACCCGTCACTCTCCATAGAGCAAAGGCCATCAACTCTTTTCCTCTGCCAGGTCTTATAAGTTCTAAAATATCAATATTTATGTAACTTTCCTTTCTAGGAAGGGGTGTTGGCATTCTGGTAAGAGGTGGTTTGACATGTTTGTACAGAACATTGGAACTGAACAACATTCATTTACAACAATCTTGTTATATTAAAACAAAGTGACACAAACATACACTCATGCACACACACATACGTGCATATCTGTAAAATGTTTTTTTAGCTGCCATCTACGAAATTTATTCAAAAGGCTCTGGTTGCCCAGAGCTATAGTATAAAACATTTTGCCCAAGGTGCCATGTAGTGGAACTGAACGTAAAACCATGTGATTGGGAAGAAAACTTCTAAATCACACAGACATGACTGCAACTGAAAGCAATTTTGTTTTTTGCGGGGTTTTTTGTGTGAAAAATTTACTGTTTGCTCTCCTTTTTCCCTAAAGTTTAAATATCTCTCTGGTATATCCACAGGTACACAACACTACCTTCAGGTATACTCCAGATTTACAATGTTAAGAAATCTGATATTGGTTTCTATCGATGCCGGAGTTATCATGGGGCTCTGCAACAACTGCCAAACCAAGTGTCCAAATTCCAGTGGAGAGATAGTTCACAAGCCAAACTGGATGTACAAGAAAGTAAGTATAGTTGATTTATGGAATATCTTCTGCCAACCTATGGGTCAGATTTCCTACAGTAGATTGTGCATCCCATTGCAGCCCTCACCAATTTCCAGATAATGTAATATTTCCTCATGGCTGAATATGCTTTTGTGGAACATTCAAAAATGAAGAACACCGCTTGTATGACAATGACATTCATTTACAAGTGTCACATGCTGTCAAAACAAAGACACACACACACACACATACATATGTGGTTAAGAAGCTTCTCAATCAGAGAACCATATCTCTGCTTCTAATACTCATTGTTGTTTTGTACTCCTTTCTTGTTCACACAGTATTTTCTTAATCACTAAAAATATATTATGTGATTTAATTCATTTCCAAAATGTCAAAAATTTCGTATGATACAAAGAAATAGCTTTAACACTTATTTATTCATTGGTCTATAAACCTTTGAATGGTATTTTTACTTATTGAAAAATCACATTAACTATTTATTGGTATCTAAAAATTTTGTTTGGTTAGCATCTATACCAAAAGTCATCACATAAATCTGTGAAAATAGTATTTTAACCTACTAAAAATAACCACATTATTATTTATGTAAGAAGGACAAATTCGAGGGAGGTTTTGGTTTAAATATTAAACATAATACTACTGAATGAGTACTTTTGAATGGGTTGATATCATTTAGTCGAGGATAATCTGTGGTAGTTTTATAGCATGGAACTTAAGATGGTTTGAGTTAGACTAGAAAAATAGAGCCAGCAGTGATTTAAACCTTTAATACTGAAACCAGACATATTCAGCTCAGATATTCTCCCCATTTTCATTGAAATCTCAAAGCTATGAGATAATTCATGTGAATAAATAAGCAAAACATTTGACAAAGTAATCTGAATGCTAAACGATTAAGCTTTTTCTTACTAACCCACTTTGGTTCTATGATAAAAGTAAACCTCCTGTTTTAATATAATCTAAATTAAATTCTCTCATCAAAATTTCATGGTATTTCATGTTCCAAATGTCAACTTAATAATGACAGTTATTTTATTTAATTTTTCATTATTTTCGAAATTAATTGAAACAGGCTCTGTATTTCAACAGAAATGCAATAAAAGGGTTTGTGTAAGTTGCTAATGTATGACCAGAGCTGTTTAAGTTCTAGGATTGGCATTGTTGGCTGAGGCAGTGGCTCTGAACCATTTTTCTTTTTTTTTTTTATCTGTGGACCCTTTTTATTCTTATTTACTCTGGTGGACTCTCAGAGCTATTCAGTGTTTAAAATAACCTATAATATCTTTATTATTAAATATTATTAGGAATAGTATTTTTAAAAAAAGTATTAAATTATTTGGTGTATTGTAGAAGTATAAACAATTTATTTCTCATAAATCTTAAGAAATCTTATAAGGACCCTATTTGAGAACTATTGGTCTAACGTAACACTGATTGTTTAAAGTTAAGATTATTAGTCCTAAGGTGGATTTGTATTCAAACCATAAATGTTGTTATAGTATAATTTTTTTCCCTAGAATTCCATTATATGTATTATGTAATTTTTGTTCTGTCTTTCTGTTACGCTGACGTTTGCATTTCTTCACCAGGTTCCGGGTCGCGACCCCCAAGGTTCCTCAGTCAATCGTCCGGAGTAAAAGCCATGGCAGGAAGTACTACAGTTTTGGTGTGTATTGCTGATGGGAGTCCTCTTCCTAAGATCACTTGGTCCAGGGAAGGTAAGATCTGTAAACCCAAACTACAAGTTATAATTTGTTATATGCTAGAGAAGCAGTATTAAATTTAAATAGCTATTAAGAAAGGCTGAAAATCGTCTCGACACCAGATGCATTTTGGTCTCATTGGGCCTTATCCATGGTGTGTTCTCACAGCCAGTCAAAGTCTTCTAATATAAAAGAAAATAATGAATAAACATTCACTAGTATTTCAAATGGCTGCCTGGCTGAATAAAAATTCTTTATATGCTTTAGAAACAGTATTAAATTAAAATAACTATCTGTTCTATACTTAAGGTAAATACATCATTGATTGGCAATTTACTACAGTAACCATTCAGAGTACCACTTGGCTGTTGTCATAGGTACCTCCTACATACAACTCGGTAGACTGGGCTGTTGTAATGCTTACATATAGCTTGGTAAACTGGCTGTCATCACAGACAGTGGCACTTCCTACACATACCTAAGTCAAGTAGGCTGATGGACGTCTTACAGTTAGTTGGGCTGATCTGTTGCCACAGACACTCTACAGTGCTGGTCCCGTGGCCTGTTTGGTAATACATCCATGATCCTTCTATAGTGAATTAAATACCAGTAATACACTGAGGTTGAGCTAGGACAGCTAGCCATACTTTTATTATATGGTTCTGTGTGTAGCAGACGCCAAGATATTTATCAAAATTTCAAAGCCAGACTTTTGGTTTGTTTGAAACCATTTCATTTCTTTATTTTTCCTTCCTTTTCTGTTTTCTTCTTTGTTTTCTTTCTTTCCTATTTCTGTCTCTCTCCATTACTACTTTTCCCTATTTCCTTTCATTCTCTTCATTTTTTTTCTGTCCCCCCCCCCTCTCTCTCTTCCTTTACCTCTTTCTTTCCATTTCTTTTTTGGTTTCTTATGATCAAACGTCATCATTTAACTTTCCTTCTCTTTCTACTTTCTGTTTTATAGATGGGAAGAAAATCCAGGGGAAAAACACGAAAGTCCTCCTTGGTGGGAGCCTACAGCTGAGTCACCTGGAGAGGAAGGACAGTGGCAACTATATTTGTACAGCATCCGCTGGTTCAACAATCTCAGCCGTCATCTCATTGGACGTACAAGGTAGGTGTAGCACTGATTACATTTCTTCATCTTAGATATTCACTATTTTGTTACTTCACCAATAACGATGATGACATACGTTTATCTCTCTGTGTATGTGTCTGACTCCTGTGTCTTTGTGTATGTCTGTGTCTGAACTGTGTGTGTCTGTGTCTCTTTGGCTGTGTAGGGTCTGTGTCTCTTTGGCTGTGTAGGGTCTGTCTTTCTCTGTCTGATTGTTTATCTCTCTTTCTCTCTCTCTCTCTATCTGCCATGTTGATTAACCCCACATCAGTTCTAAGGACACCCTGTAATTAAAGGCCTTCCAACTATGACCATCCCTGTTTTTGGGCATTGTAAATCTAGAACTACATTATACAATGCATATCACACCACCCTCTTATCAAAGCAGTACACTTATCATTTGAAGATAATTTGGTTGCTATTTCTAGCAGATCAAGTGCCATTGTGTTGTTACATAGTTCTGGTCATCTGTATCTAATTACAGCCACTAAGTCCTGATCAATTCTATCCAACTAGACCCACAGCACAATTAATCTTAATAGGTTCTATTTGGTTAGACCCATGCCCGACTTGTGACCCCTACTCACAAGTCTTGCATTCCAGCTGGCTCTCTGTCAAATGTGTCAATGTTAACTGTGTTAGCTGATTGAACTGTGTGTATACTATGACATCTACTTACCTAATGGTTTCTTGAAACAAATATTTCTTTCTATCCAGTTGAACCTGAAATTCTCAACGAACTACCCCACAGAGCTTATCCCCAAGCTCACGTTGTCGACTTCATCTGTCGTTACGATGCTGTACCATTTCCGACACTCACCTGGCTATTCAATGGAAACAAGATAAAGGCGGACAGCAGAATCTCAATTACAGTAAGTATTTTTCATTTTTCTCCCAATGAACGTTTTGGCTTTTGGAGATTTGGCTATTTTATAAAAATCTTGCTTGATTGGAAAGGCCAAAAGCCTTTGTGGCCTTAGAAGGCATTAGATGTTTGTTAACAGTTGTGTGTATATTTGTTAGTGGCTTTGTATGTGTCTGTAACTCAAAATAACTCTTCTTCTTTTCTCATCTGTGAACAGCCGAAGAAAGATGGAATATCTCTGCTAAGAATTATTCAAAGTCAAGAGACCGATTCCGGCTATTACCAATGTTTTGCTGAGAATTCTGTTGGTTATGCTACAGGGTTAGCCAGGCTAAAGATTGAAGTCAATGGTAAATATTGCTTCGACTTCCTTTCTGTATTTTTTATTGATGTCTTTTGTCTTTGGAGAAATTAACCTTTTAACATGTAAATCACACAGATCCTACTCAATATGGTCTTTCTAAAAATAAGCAATCACAGTGAAACCACAAAATTATGAAGTAATGCATGAGAAATTGAAACCAATGAATAAATAAGCATTACATTTGACAATAGTGAAGGTGCATGGCTCAGTGGTTTTAAATGTTGCCAGAATGAGAGAGATGTTTAGGCACATAGGTTGGAGTATATGTTTGACTTTGCCCTTCATCCAATTGGGGTCGATAAAATAAGTATCGGTTGAACAATGGGGTCGATAAAATAAGTATCGGTTGAACAATGGGGTCGATGTAATCGACTGGCACTCAAATTTCAGGCCTTATACCTATAGTAGAAAGGATCATCATCTTCATTGAGTAAGAGAGCAGCACATGCTGTCAAAGTGACCCTTGGGTACAAATATAGGAAGCCCAATATACTCTCATCATGATCACCTGTCTGATAAGGGTACACCAGGCACATGCATCACCACCATAAGTGTGTGACATAGTGACCTCATATCAAGTTAAATAGCACATGACCTTGCAGGTGGAGACCCAGGTAGAATTTTCTTTGGGTCGAGTATCCCATCCCTATTGCTATTATTACTATTATTATAAACTTTTGAACATGTATTAATGTATATTTTCTCTCATTCTCTTTTTCTTTCTTGCACCCCATCATCATCATCATCATCAATATCAGTGAAAGCACCAAATCCTCCACGCAATGTAACCCTCCATACAGTCACAATGAATGCCTTAAACATAAGCTGGCAGCCACCTATAGCCAAACCATGCTGTCCCATCAAGACATATTCTGTCCATTGTTCAAGAAAATCAAGTTTGTATTCTGATTATTTTTTTTTTTATTTGTGTTGTAGATTAGTGTTTGAAATTATTTCTTAAAAATTTTATTTGTAATTTAATACAGTATAATCAGATATTTGACTTGCAGTGACAAAAATTGGTGTTTCTAGTGGGCCGATACGTATATACATGTGTATAAGTATGCATGTATATATGTGTGTGTCTATGTGTGTATACGTATGCATGTATGTGTATATTTATGTGTGTGTACTCTACCAAGAAATTTATATCAATGATTTCTTCATACAGAACCAGGAAAAGATTACCTTGTCAAGAAGAACACCTACCTAATATTGAAGGACCTGGAGCCCTTTACCAACTACAGCTGTTATGTCACTGCATACAACCATTTTGGTGCCAGTGGCCATTCCAACAGTGTGTCTCAGTTCACTCCTGATGCCAGTAAGTACAACTTCAAATAACTGGTCTGTTAATCATTTTTGCAAGCTTTCCTCCCATTCTCTGTTAAAAGTTAGGGTACAAAATGAAGAGAATATTTGGTCTAGCAGTACCTGCTTCACACAAAAACTGATGCATGTTTATACACTTATGCACAGAGGTTGTGTGAAAAAGCACTGAAGAATTGAGACTAGTAATAGAAAGAAGCAACGGTAAAGGGTTTTCGAAGTTTTACCCAAGCACATGCTTCCAGGTTCAGTCCTGTGTATGACACCTTGGGCACGTGTCTTCTTTTGCAGACAGAAACTGAAAGAAGCCTGTGATTGTGTGTGTGTGTCTCCCACCACTGCTTGACAACCAGTGTTTGTGTGTTTATGTGTCTGTAACTTAGCAGTTGAGTAAAAAGTGACTGATAGAATAAGTACCAGTCTTTTAAAAAGAAATAAGTAAATACTGCTGTCGATTCATTCGACTAAAAATTCTCCATGGTGGTGTTCCAGCGTGGCCACATGCTGCAAAATACAATATGTGACAACTTCCAGCCTCCAGTATGACTTTCTACTTTATGCCTGATGTGATGTAATGACTCTATCCATATATATCTGTTTTTCTCTCTCTCTCTTTAGCACCTTTAGTTGCTCCACAAGTAAATATACTTGGTAAAACACCAACCAGCATTAAGATCAACTGGGATGAAATACCAAGGGAGTACCGTCGTGGTGTGATCACCCAATACAGGGTTTACTACAAGGCTCACAACAGAACCAATATGGAAAAGTTCAAGAAACCAGCAGTCAGGGAATATTTAATTACTGGTATGCATTGTTGTTATTGGCCCTCTCTCTCTATCTCTCTCTCTCATAACTCTGCTATGTACTGTTTGTGTTTCTAATATACACTACACATACAAACACACAACCAGATCTCTGGTGGCACTGACTCTACGGCTGGGTTGGGGGCTCATCTCTAGTACTGTTGCCACATCTCTGTGGTGTTACCTACTTCACTACTAGAACTACCTCATTCTAGTACATCGTAGTGTTACTGTTACACACAGATACACCTATGACATCTGTAGTGGAACCTGTTTTACTTGTAGGGGCAATGTTCTCTGTTCCTCACTTTACCACATCTTTTTGTAAGTGTTAAACCACATACTACATCTGTGACGGGACCTGCTGTACCTCACTTGAGTACATCATATTGTTACTGTTTTACACACACACACACAAAACATTTATAGTGGTACCTACTTTACAGCTAAGAGGACTGTGCCTCACTAGTGCATCATGTTGTTACAGTAACATGCACAAAATTTGTGGTGGTACATGCTTTACTGTTAGGGACACTGTACCTAACTCTAGCATGTCATATTTTTACTGTTACACATCTGTGGTGGTACCTACTTTACGATTAGGCAGCCTGTACCTGACTGGTACTGACAGTGCTACCACCATATATAAACAGATGACATCCAGTCAGACTTACTACCTTCTGTACCATCTGCACAAATTTTATGAGCGGTACATCAAGCCAATCGGACATCTTTTACATTTGTCTTTCAGACTAATAAATAGCAGCTAAGTTTATTTTCCCAATTTACATGCTTATAGACTTGACGAAAGAGAGGTTAGTTTAGCGTTAGGGGTGGTCACAGCTGGAACTGATGTGATCATATGTCTCTTGGATGAGGAGGAGAAAGCGCACGGCTTAGTAGTTAGGGTATTCAACTTACAATTGTAAGGTTGTGAGTTCAATTCTCAGCAGCGCATTGGTGTCCCTGAGCAAGACACTTTATTTCTTGTTCCAGTCCACTCAGCTGGTAAAAATAAGTTGTGCCTTTAATTCATATTGTGCCCTGTCATATTTTGTGTCATGCTAAATCTCCCTGAGGACTACATTAAGGGTATGTGTATCTGTGAAGTACTCAGTCACTTGCACATTAATTTCATGAGCAGGCTGTTGCATTGATCAGATCAACTGGAACACCCGTCGTCATATCCAAGAGAGTGTCAGTTAGATGGGGATCAGGAGCTGGTTTGGGGTCAAACTTCAGCAACAAGCAACTCTTTTTCCCCATAATGACTCATTAGAAAAATCTCATGTATTTTATCTTTGAAGTTAGTTACTGTTATTGCTGTTGTTTTATAGCCCTGGGTCAGCTCTGATCCTGCAGGCTTATGATTGAAGACATTCCAGCTATGACCACTTAATCTTAGGATGTATTTAATACATCCCCCTTCTTTTAGGCATAGACATGAATGTGTGGTTAAGGAGTTTGCTTCTCGACCACAAGGTTTTGAGTTCAGCCCCACTTCGTAGCACCTTGGGCAATTGTATTCTAATGTAGCTCCAGGGCAACCAAAAACCTCAGAAGTGGATTTGGTTGACAGAAACTGAATGAATCCCTGCGTGCTTGTGTCACCTTTTCTTGACATTGCATTATAGCTGTAAATGAGTATCACCATCATACAAGCAGTGTTGTTCATTCCCAGAGTTCTGTAAATGTGTGTCTGGCTACGGGAAAATACTGTCTTATTTGGAAATAGCTATGGGTTGGTGGCAAGAAAGGTATCCAGCCATAAAAAGTCTGCCTCAGCAAATCCCAGCTGAGCCATGCAACCACAGAGAAGTGGATAGTAAAACAACAACAATGGGTTCTAATGTTCTTTGTAGGGTATGATCAATAGAGATTTGGTTTCTATTTCTACCACATTGAGTAACCACGAACAAGCTTTCCTGTCACTTAGTAATTACACCCAATGATGATCATGAGGAAGTGGTGGGTGGGTTAGACAAACTATCCACTCCATGTGTGACCCTCCCTATTTTGCATTTTTCAGATCTTATGCCAGACACTGTCTACCACATTCGACTGTTAGCTGGTACCAATGCAGGCTTCCCAACATTGTACGACTCCGACTGGCCTTGGGTTATCACCAGGACCTTGAATTTGAAGAGACCAGGTAAAAAAAAAAATCTAATTATTTTATGACAAATTAGTAATTAATGAAGAAGACAAAAAAAAAAAAGACTATTGATTGGTTATTGATATCTGTGAAACGTCATTAAGTTGTCTGGCCCAGTTGTGGCCTGATCTTTTTTTTCTTGTTTTTCATTTTTCAATTAATTTTTCTCTTTTCCATTTGACTCCTTACACTTAATTAATTGTGGTATTGTTTTAATTACTGTTTATAATTAATCTCTGATCCACTGGTTCACTGGCACATTTATTTTAACCCTTTTGTGACCAAATCTCTGACAACAAAGCTACCTTTCATAGTTTGCTTATCAGTCTGAGTACGCAGGTGTTTTAGTAAAAATAATCTAATTAAACCAAACAGGTTGCCCTTTGTGATTCAACTCATCCAAATAATTAGGAATTCAGAAGCATTTAGTGAGCTACAACAGTGTTATGGATGTCTTGAGTCAGTGTTTAGTAGGCATTACAGAAATTAGATCAAAAACCTCAGGAAACTTGGTGGTAGTGATGTTCTTATATAAAACTGTGATGATAGTATTTTTACCTTATGATGTATCCCATTTTTTAAAAATTTATCATTTATGTAAATACTAGAGTTTTAATGACGCTTTTTAATTAAATTATGAATATTGTAATTAATATGGGTTGCCTAGGAGATGGGTGGTCTCAGACTGGTACTATGGGACAAAGGATAGTCTCTGGACAGGTTGGTAATACAGGACAAAGAATGGTCAGAGGTGGATTTGTAATGCAGTACCAGTGGTATTCTTGGGGATATATATATCATCCATAATGACTGTTAAATAGCTTTTTTTTTCATTTTTCACAGAATTTGTTTTTTGTTTTTCTTTGCCATATTTTCATCATAAACTCATTTGTCATTTCCTAGAACTTGGATACATCTATCTTTCTCACTCTCTGGTCTGTCTGTCTCTCTCTCTCCATATATATATATGTGTGTGTGTATGAAGATAGCAAGCTGGCAGAATCATTAGAGTGTGGACAGAATGCTCAGTGGCATTTCTTCTGGCTGTTTACATTGAGTTCAAATACTGTCAAGGTTGGCTTAACTTTTCATCCTTTCGGGGCTGATGTAGTCACCTCTCCATCCTCTCAAAATTGCTGGCCTTGTGCCTTAATAAGAAATATTATCATTTTTGTATACCCGTCCTTCACACATAACATCATCCTACACACTTGTCCTTCATTCTAAATTGTTTCAGAATATGAAGTCATATTATATATATATATATATATATATATATATATATATATATATATATATATATATATATATATATGAGATCAACTGTTGGAGCTGTAGAAGTCAATTTCTTTCTCCATGTACCCAAAATCTCATGTTCACATTTGTTCATTGTTTCATGTCTTATACGATAGCTATTTAGTCCCACCTTCTTGTTGATGAAGTCCCTCAACTATCAATCATCCAGTGTCATTGTTTTACCATTTTATTGCATTCTGTTTTATAGAATCTTACCATTTCACAACTTATGTTTCACATTTCATTTTTCACATTTCACACCTCATCCTTTCAGCTGGGACAGGAAAAACAAAAGCAGCATATCAGTTTATTTTTTTACTTACAGCTGTGGTTTATCTTTTTTTTTTTTTTAATATGTTTGTATTTGCACATCTTTTGCAACTTAAAGTCCTACAGGGCTTGTATTAACCCTATTGTTGTTATATTTCTGTTGAAATATGCTGCCTTTGTTTCAGTTAATTTTGAAAATGTGAAGAATTTAGTAAATAGTATTTTACTAAATTATCACTTAATTGTCATTATTAAGTTAGCAGAATTGTTAGCTGGATAGAGAGGATCTTTAACACCATTTCTTCTCTTTCTTTTATGTTCTGTGCTCAAATTTTGTCATGGTTGACTTTGCCTTTCATCTTTTCTGGGTCAGTAAATTATGTACCATTTGAGCACCAAGTCAATGTAATTGTCTTGCCCTTCCCCTATAATAACTAACTTTGTTCCAAAATTAGAAAGAATTATTAACCTAGTATACAAAATGAATGAACATTGCATTTTGAGGAAAGTTTTTAATTTGGATTCCCTGAAAACAGGAAGTTAACATAGAACCAGGGGCAATTTAAGGCAGATTGTTATAAAAAAAAAGTTATATCTCAGGTCTCAAGAATCACCTGCAAAGTCAGGGGTGGGGTGAGAACCCAGCAAAATCTGGTGGTCTAGGAACATATATGATGGCCTAAAAATCTTCAGTAGAGACCAGATCAGTAGTTCTCAACCAGGGTCCTTGCAAGCAAACTAGTAAATTGGGGATCCACAGTAGTATTTTAAGGGTTCATGAAAAAATGTTGCTTGTATTTATTGCAAATAACAACTAGGTTTCTTTCTCTGATGTTTCGTATAGTTCAACACATTGTCTCAGAGAGTGTTACTGCAAACCTACATACACATGTATGTGCGAAAAAAAAAAGGAATTTTGAAAGAAGTATCTGTAAAACTAATTTTTAAACATCAAATGGCTATGTAGTTTCACGAGAGTAAAATGGTAATCTAAGGAATCCGCAAGTTAAAAGAATGGTTGAGAGCTACTGGTCTAGATCATAAGAATCAATGCAATTTTGACATAGGTGTATGGATTCAAGTAATACAGTGGTACTCATAAAAGAAGCTCCTTAATTCTACAAAACATAGAATATAAGTACGATGCAAGAGACCATGATAAGGTGTGTATAAAGTCATAAATGACAGAGAAATAGTTTGATTGAAGTGTTATATGACAATAAGAAAATTCAAATATCATGATAAGTTGTTTCCTGACTTAAAGACATGTAAATAATTTATATTCTATTATTTTGAAAGATATTTTGCATTAATGCAGATATGTAAGTAATTTATTTATTATTAAATATAATATAAATCATTTACATGTTTTTAAGTTGCAAAACAGTTTGTTGTGATATTTGAGTTTTATTGTTAAATAAAATTTCATCAAATTATTTCTCTATCATTTATGACTTTATATATATTTATATATATATTTGTACTTAGATCAGTGGTTGCAATTTCCACCTCTTCTTTCACCTTTATCATTCACTCAACCATGTTTTTCTCTTCCTTTTTTTCTAAACATTCTAACATTGATGTATTTTGGTACACCTGTATTACAGCCATATCATCATATTCTTCCATCATCTAATTCTCACCTGTCTCATTATTATTGTTATTAATCATTCAATATTTTCTGTTTGTATAATTCTTTATACATCTCTCTCTCTCTTTCTCTCTCTCTCTCTCTTTCTCTCTCTCTCTCTCTCTCTCTCTCTCTCTCTCTCTCTCTCTCAAAATGTATGGCCTTCTGTTGTCATCTTGTAACATTAACAAAGAATTACTGTGTACTACATGAATGCACATGGCCTATTTGGTTAGGGTGTTGTGTTCGCGATTATAAGATCAAGGGTTTCAATTCCCAGATTGGGTGGTGCGTTGGGTTTTTTGAGCAAAACACTTTATTTCATGTTGGTCCAGTCCACTCAGCTGTAAATGAGTTTCAGTAACAACTGAGGAGTTAAACCTGTGATGGACTAGCATCCCATTCAGTAGAGCAGGGAGTGTTATGATCTTTTACACAATGGGAACAAGGATCTCAAGGATTCTATGACAAGACGAGAAAAACTTTTTATTACACGGTCATATCTCCAAACCATGGGTCGTCTGTAAGTTTCCTTTATATCACTTTCCTGACAATAGTCTTCAGCCATCAACCAGTTGCCTTCTCTGTGTCCAAGAGTCAGCTTGCCAAGATTCTCCCTCTGTGTTGTGCTGCATGCATACAATCAGCCAAGTTCTTCTTGTTTCCATTCCATTCCATTATGTTGTCACTCCACAAACATCATCAGCAGCTTTTTGCTTTCGTCCTGTCAACAGGATAGTCTTGGCCAGTGGCTCGTGGCACATTGTTTGTTTAAAATATAACTACTTTGTGGACTCGATTCTTGACAATGTGTCTTTGGGCACTCAGCCTGCTTATCATGCGCAATCTTCCACATGTCAAATGCTCCCCTCTTTTTGTCCATGTGTAAATTAGATTCCCTCCCAGAGTCTTTCTCAAACTTTGTCATCAAATTTATTTCATGTCAAGTGATAGGCATCTGTTATTTTGACTAAATTTTTACTCAGACTACCGAATTGAGAAAAGATACCCTTTTTTGTGTAAAAATGTTCCTGAAGACTGAAACAGGTGTCTGTTTCCTTCACATGTAATGATGCTAGTGGCTTTGTTCTGTGTTAGTCTTTTACGGTGATGTCGAGAGTAGGAGATACAAACACACACACACACACATCCATGTGTATGGTGCATCTATGAGGGGGTGCTGAAAAGTACCTGACTTTGGATTAAAGAAAATACAGGAGGATCACTTAATTATGATTTTATTCAACATATTCGGCTCTCAGATTCACACACTTATTGCAACTGTCCTTCAATTTTTCTAAGCCCTGTAAAAGAACTCGGAAGGTTGGGCCTCCAACCAGGCCTTTTGCGATGCCCTTAAAGCCAAGAACTTTTCAGAACCCCATCATACATATATATATATATATAGCATATAGCATACTTGGTACAAAAAAAAAAAACCACAAAGATAAGATAAAAAAATAAAATAGGGTACGACGCTCAGGAAAATTGGAAGAAGTCGTTAACGTTTCAAACATATGCTCTTTTATTGAAAGAATAGGTAAGAGGCCAGTTACACAGCAAGTCAATAAGAGATGTTTTCTTTGGATATATGCTGCCGTATTTGTCTTAAGAGAAAACAATCTTTTATGGAATAGCTGTGTTAAAAAGCAATAAATATCTGAGAGATGGAAATTCATCCCATTAGTGGTCAGTAACAAGAGCACCAGGCATTTCAACCTTTCAATGGCTGCTGCTGGGATGAATCAACCTCTCTCATATTTATTGTGTTTTTAATATAGTTAATTCGTAAGAGATGCTTTTTCAGGGAATATACTACCATAACTGTTTTAAAAATGTTTATACATTATGATATTGGACATTGTTTAAATTGTAAAGAGAGATTTCTCAGTTTCTTCAAACCAAAGTAATTCTTTTGATGCCAGTGCTCCAAGGTGACATTTGGTTGGGACCAGTAGACTAATTAAAAACTACCCAGTATCTTGTTTATTAACCTAAACCTGACTGTAAAGTCACTCATTTCCTGTTGCATGCTTTTCAGAAGGGGCACTCTCATGCTTTCTCTGGATTCACCCATTTGACAGTCACCAACCACACGCATGTGTGGGTGAGGGTATAGTTACATGTTGTGGGTTTATCATTGTTTAAATGTCTGTTGCAGTACCCAGGTATCTAACAGTGAAATTAGGCAGACTACCTACCTACCTACCTACCTACTTACAGTCATCTAGGCAAAGCAACATCACTAAAACATCTTATTCACCAATATATCTGGTGGGAATTACAAACCTCGCTGTGTGGTTAAGAAACTCGGTTTGCAACCTTACCTTGGGTTCAGTCTGACTGGGTGGCCCCTTGGTCAAGAGTCTTCTACTATATCCCTGGGCTGACCAATGCTTTGTGAGTAAATTTGGTAGACAGAAACTGTGTAGAAGCCTGTTGTTTGTTTGTGTGTGTGTGTGTGTCCCTGCCACTGCTACTTGACAACCAGTATTTGTTTACATTCCCGTAACTTAGCAGTTTGGCAAAAGAAATCGTTTGTCTTAAAAATGAGTACTATGATCAGTTTGTTCCATTAAACTCTTCAAGGCAGAGTTGCAGCATTTCTGCTGTCCAGTGGCTGAAACAGTAAAAAACAATATATATATAGATAAGAATAAATGGATCATGACCTTCTATATGGTTGCTCTACTTGCTAGCAATAGCAGTCAGATCTCAAACCTCGGCTATATCACCTCAGAAAAAGACACATTAGGAAGGGCATCCAGCTGTAGAAGCCATGCCAAAACAGACTATGGAATGTGGTGCAGTTGCTAGCCTTGCTAGCTCCTATCAAACTGTTGTTATTGATCATGATGATGATTGAAGTGTAAATAAAGTTCAGAAATTTTTCAACTAAAGCATTTCACATCTTTATGAATGAATTAACTGTTAAGATGTTTTTGTTAATGTAAAGTGAAATTAGAACATTAAATCCAATGGCAGTTTTGGAACATTGTATCTATGGCTACATCAATAGATCAAACAGGAAAATAGCTCATGGGTGTGTCCTGCTCTCTATATTCACCTAGAGGTGCGGGCATGGTTGTGTAGTTAAGAAGCTACTTTGCAACCATGTGGTTTTGAGTTCACTCCCACTGTGTGGCACCTTGTACAGAATTCTTCTACTCCAGCCCTAGGCTGACCAATGCCTTGTGAGTGAATTTAGACAGAAATTGAGTCGAAACTCATTACGTATGTGCATTTCTGTTTGTTCTACATGAAGAATTTCATAAAACAACTTCATCGTAAGATGGTGGTGTCTGAAACAAATTAACATGAAATTTTGATGAAAAATTTTCATTTAGATTGTTTTGAAACAAATTTATATCATTGACAGACAGCCCCGGGTATAGGTTGAATTATTCCACCAGATCCGACAAGCCAGAGGTCTGTGATGAGCTTCTGTGTCTGCTTTGGCATGCTTTCCACAGCTGGATGCCAACCACTTTACAGAGGTGCTCTTTTCGTGGCACCAGAACTAAAGAAGCCACCAAATAACTTGCAGAATCGAAATTCTCTGAACACAAATGCTAGCTCATCTAGATTTTTGGAAAATAAAAGCTGATGCATTTAGCTCTGTCAAATATAATGCTTATTGATTCACATTGTTTTGACTTAATCATGCATTATCTCGTAGCAACCAGATTTCAGTGATGTGAGTGTTTACTTTTCAAATGACAGTGTAGGGTAGGTGTAATTTGGGCCAGATATAGTTGGTTTAAATGCTAAATGGTTAAAGAAGGTTCTTATCTTCAAAGTCAAATGTTTGAAAGTAACAGATGGGTTTTAATTTTGTTAGATCTCTCACTTATTCCCCCAACCACCTTTTATTTTTATTCTTTAGATTTTGAACACACTCAGAAGAGATTTCTCATGAAGTTGTATAGCTTAATAGTTTGGAAATTGAGTTGACTAGCAACTATTGGTTCACAGCTTTCATTCTGAGATGGAATGGTGCATTGTGTCCTTGAGCAAGATACTTCATTTCATGTTGCTTCAGTCTACTCAGCAGCAAATGAGTATCAATACTACTTGTTAACCTTGCAACTAATTTCAGTTTTATACTTTCGGCCTAAATGCCCTAAAATTCCAGATAAAACTCCAACTTCGTGTGCCTTTAGGCTCATGGTAGAACTTTTGTGTTTTTGTCTTCTAATTGTGAAGATAATCTCATTTATAATCAAAGTACTGAACTCATGTTTTACATGGGAGATTCTGTTGTCTTGTCTCTTGACAACTTTACCAAATTAAGCAGAGAGCATCTGCCAATTCCTCTACATAGTTTGGGTCCCATCAGTGAGCCTCCGTTTCCCATTCTGTTCCCTGTGAGGGTGTGTGGTGTTACCCCTCCATCCATTGGAGGGCTTCGTTCTCCACATCCATCTACCCAGTTCTCCTTACATGGCTCAGGTGTCAACTAGGGGCTTTGATTAAAGGCATTTACCCAACTGTCTGGCATCATCTCTTCAACTTGGATCTGTTTGTATTAGAATTGAAAAAAATTTATATCCTTTTATTCTTCTTCTTACAAAAGTGTTTAAACCCTTTTGTTACCATATTTCTATTGAAATACACTGCCTTTGCTTTTAATCAATTTTGCAAACAACAAACTTAATAATGCCAAAATAATTTTGGCATTATTAAACCGGTGTTAATGTGGCAAACTGGCAGAATGGTTGGTGCATCAGACAATAATGCTCAGTAGCATTTCTTCCAGCTCTTTTACATGCTGTGCTTAAATCCCACTGAAGTTCACTTCACCTTTCATTCTTTTGGGGGTCGATAAAATAAAAGTACCAGTCTAGCACTGGGGTTGATTTAATTGACTACCCACTCTCCCTAAAATTATTGACCATATGCCAAAATTTGAAAGAATCAATAAGCTGGTGTTTGGAAAATAAATCAACATGAAATTTCTGTGGAACGTTTTAATTTAGATCACTTTAAAACAAGGAAGTTTTTATCAAAGAACCAGGAGTGTTCTCAGGCAGTTTGGTATCAAAAGGGTTAATTATCTGTCACTCCTATCATTTTTCTTTCACATGGTAAAAATTTATCAAGATCATTTTGTTAATCAATCGATGAAAGAATCAAAGCAAAGATTTCTTGCCGTTCATTTATTTATTAATTATATTTTTCTCACTATTTTACGTTTTTTTTAAAAATCTAATCAAATACTCTTTTTTTTTTTTTTTCTATATTTTCTCTTTTTTTTCCCGCTCTAGTTGAACCTCCCCACAACTTACAAGTGGTTATACAGAATGTTAGCTCTGTAATTGTACAATGGGACCACAACAGTACACTGACCATCGATGGTTTTGTACTGCAGGTCTATATAGTCGATGCTCCGGGGAAGAAATTTGTGTACACGCTTCCAAACTATGTCACCAGCTTACCTTTGAATGATCTTGGTAAGGCTTTCAAAGTATAATAAAAATAATCATAATTAATAATTAATTAATAATAATAACAATAACTCTTGTTACTTGTTCATCACCGTAAGATGCTTTGCTAGCTTCTGACCCCTCTCTCTCTCCTGTTCTTTAACACCTTTGTCTGCATAAGAGTGGCATCGTAGCAATATTAATGTTTTCAACACAAACACACTGGATGAATCAAACCGTGGGGCTTTTCGTTTTTTCTTTTTCTTTTTTTTTTTTCTTAAATTTATTTTGAATTTTTTTCTGAGTTGCTTTCAGAACTTTTACTTCTCTCTCTCACTCACTCACACAATCTCTCTTTCTCTTTCTCTCTCTCTCTCTCTCTCTCTCTCTCTCTCTCTGTATATATATATATATATATGTATGTATATATAGTTAATTGAATATGTCCTTCAAAAACAAGGTGTACTAGATGTCAAGTGCTCTAGCATGAAATATATCTAAAATCTTAAAAGATATTTAGAGATTCATGAGAGTGATTATATATTAGTGAGTAAAATAGTGGAATAGTTATATCTTAAAAAATCAAAATAAAGATAAGTATATAATATTAGCAATATTGTATTGATAAATAAATAAAGTACAGCTTTGATTATTAAAAATTTTTTAAATATTTAAAAGTTCTTATGATCGTTTCATGAATATATTTTCTCTTAGAATGAAACCTAAAGTTGATAAGCATCGTTGGGGAGTAATATCCATTCATTAGAGAATCGAGTCGAAGGATGAATTTCGGTGGAGGAAATCGAATGAAGAAAATGCTGTTTAAATTGAATGAGGAAAATGTTTAAAAAGTTGTTGGTATAAATTCGAGCTAAAACTCTAAAATTTATACCAACGTAGATATATGAATACCAATAATTTTTTTTAATCATTTTCCTCATTCGATTTCCTCCATCTCTGATGAGTGGATATACTCCCCAACAATGATTATCAATTTTAGATTTCATTTCAAGAGAAAGTATATTCACAAAACAATTGTAAGAACTTTTAAACATTTAAATTTTTTTTTTCTTTTAAATCAAAACTGTACTTTATTTATTTATTAATACAATATTGCATACATTATATACTTATCTTTATTCTTATTTTCAAGATGTAACTATTCTATTTTACTCTCTAATATATATATATTAAAAAATCTGTTGCTCTGTTACATCCACTTGTTTCTCTCCCCTGCTCTCTAGGTATATGTGTGTGTGTGTGTGTGTGTGTGTGTGTGTGTGTGTGTGTGTGTGTGTGTATATGTGAATGTATGTATGTATATATATATATATATATATATATATATATATATGAATGTTTGTGTGTATATATATGTTTGTGTATATACATGTTTGTGTGTGTTGCATATCTATATATATATATATATATATATATATATATATATATATATATATATATATATATATATATAATATGTATATATAATATATATACATATGTTTGTGTGTGTGTATACATATATACGTATTATGCCTGTTGCACTTTTACATACCCTCTTTTTTCATGTTCACTCTTTTTTTTTCTCTCTCTCTATCTCTGTCTTTACTTTTATTTATATTTTCCTCTAACTGAAACTATTCGCTACAATATTATTAACAACAACAACAACAGCAGCAACTGCTATCCTTCATGGAATATACTAACAATGTTGCTACAGCTGCTATATATATATATATATATATATATATATATACATACACAAAACACCCATGTATACTCACCACAGTCCTCTTCCCCTACCATTGCAAGTTAGTTGTTGCTGTTGTTGTTGTCGTTGGGATTGTTTTGTTTTGGTTTTAGCTTAATTCCACTTTCCTGGAATGAACTTTTGGCTTCACTATTTTGGCTTTTGACCTTTTTCTTTTTGTTTATAGTTTTGTTTCTTAAATCTGTGTTGTATCTTCCCCTACCTCTCAGCCCATTGTCTTTTTAAGTCTCTGTTGTCGTCCAACTGCCCTGCCCCCACCCGCACCCACTGTTAAATCTGTTTTTGTATTCTTTCCTTGAAGGTGGTCAAAAATGTGCCAAAAATTATGAAAACGCTGCCTATAAGTGTTCACTGAATTATTTTACAAGGGAGTGGGTGTCAGCCGAATGGCTCAGTACTGACCTCTGGAAGGGGAGTTCATTAAACTCCTGAAATGATTTTGAGCATTAAGGGTCCTTGATTATTAGTGAACTGAATCTGGAAGAGTGTGGCTAATTTAAGGCTAAAAACTCACTAATTTCCAGTCAAAATATTGGTTCCATAACTAGTATTCTCCAAACATATATTTCATATTAATCCTTTCATTACCATATTCTGTTGAAATATACCCACTTTGTTTCAATTAATCTTCAAAACAATGAAAAATTTACTCAAATAACTCTTGTTGCTAAACTGGGTGTTTGGAACATAAATTAATCTGAGATTTTGGTGGAAGATTTTTTATTTAGGTTACTTTAGAAACAGGTTTGTATTATAGAACCAGGGGTGGCTTCAGGTTGGTTGGTATGAAAAGTGTTAAATATTCCAACTATATCAATATGACTGAGTTTTTATTGTTCTTTATTTATTTTGATAAAGATATTCATCAGATTTCTTTAGATATTTCAAGAATGAAGGAATTGTTATTTTTCCTTCAAGTAAATTTTTTCAACATACTTAATTTTTATTTTAGAAATTTCCTTCATGGCGGTCATTTTCATAATTGCATGAAATCACCAGTGATCTATTAGAAGTTTGTTAATGCCTGGTTTGTTAGTATATTTCAATTTTTATTTAGTAGACATAGTTGAAAAAGTTGTCTCCCTTAGATAACGTGCGCGTCTTTCTCCCCACCTCTCTCTCTGACATACATACACGCACATTTGTGGTCAGCTGGACCACCTGGAATATGAGCTGTCACATTCCCTCATACTAGATGATATGCCAACAATATGACCTGTTATATTGTTCCCTTATGTAAATGTTCTACCAACAATATGACATATCACAAACTTTATATCAACTGTTCTTACCAGCATCACACTGCTTATCAGAACATTTGTTATGTTTTTAACAAAATAAAATATTAACAAGAGCACTCAGAGAGCTCAAACCTCTGCCAAGGCAACACCAATGCCCTCTCAACGATTAGCTGGAGATGATTTTTAAAATGAGAATATCTGAAATAAACTCGACTGCTTCTCATAAACGAGAATACTAAAAATGAACCTGACCACTCTCGAAAATTAAGTAAAAAAAATAAACAAAGAAAATAATCCAGAATCCTTGTCCGGTACCAGATTGATCCCAAAACTTAATTCATGCTAGTCACGAGGCCAAACATCCCTGAAAGTTTCATCCGAATCCATCCAGCAGTTCTTGAGATATTTTGTCCATGGACAAACAAACATGACTGAAAACAGTACCTCCCCTTTTGCTCAGATGGAGGTAATGATTGCATAATTACTGTTTCTGAAATTATGAACTAGTTTAAAAGTATTAAGCTAAATCTTTCTCTCTCTCTATCCATTTACTTATGAAATTGAGTGTAGGTATGTGTGCACACATACTGACAACTTTATCTTCCATTTGCTTCCAGTCATTCTGGGACACTGGTTAGACAAACAAATCAATCCCAGTACCTTTTTATTTATTTATTTATTTTTTTGTTAGTGTGGTACTCATTCTGTCTCTTTTGCCAAACCATGAAGTTGCAGAGGTGTGAACAAACCAACACTAGTTCTCAAGCAGTATGAGTGTGGAAGACCCACACACTGTATGTGTGTGTGTATATATATCTCTTTTACTCTTTTACTTGTTTCAGTCTTTTAACTGCGGCCATGCTGGAGCACCGCCTTTAGTCGAGCAAATCGACCCCAGGACTTATTCTTTAGAAGCCTAGTACTTATTCTATCGGTCTCTTTTGCCGAACCACAAAGTTACGGGGACATAAACACACCAGCATCGGTTGTCAAGCGATGTTGGGGGGACAAACACAGACACACAAACACATACATACATACATATATATATATATACGATGGGCTTCTTTCAGTTTCCGTCTACCAAATCCACTCACAAGGCTTTGGTCGGCCCGAGGCTATAGTAGAAGACACTTGCCCAAGGTGCCACGCAAAGGGACTGAACCCGGGACCATGTGATATATATGTTTATATGATAGGCAAGATCTAGTATTAGCAGTTCAAGACAAAACTCTTCAGGCTTATTAATGCCATCAATTTGACCTGTCCAAGATATGTAAAGAGTGATGCATTTCATTTAGTGTCTGAGCAAGGCTAATTTGTGGAGTTTTTTCAAAACAGCTCCAGCTAAAAAACCAAGTCCATCATGAAGATCACCCTGCTGCCAATATGACACACCAGTTATGACCATCACTCCTTTTTATTTTTCCTCCTCATCAGTAGTGTATTCCAGATTACTTTATCCAATGTTTTTTTTTTTTTTCTTAAATGTTGTAGGATTGCAATTGGAAGGAGAGTTAACTGCTACTCTAGCATATCTAGGGACCACATCGGCTTCCTGGTGTTTCTTCTTTTTTAATGGTTAAGAGAGGAAAGGGTCGTGCTCATAACATTTTTCAGGACTTATGTGACTGGTGGGTGAAAGTTTCAGACAGGAAACCCGGGCTGAATGTTTGTAACAGGGTGAACCTCATTAAGGATATGCAAGAGGTTTAACTGGGTGTCAGATTATATGTCCTTCTTCTATCACAGTGAACTATGCTTGTCACCTCCCCTGTGTATGTATGTGTGTGTGTGTGTGTGTATGTATGTATGTATGCATGTGTGTATATATACATGTACACACACATACATACATGTACAAACAATTAAACAAACTGGTTTCAAATCTATATATGTTACATGCTTAAACCTGAAACGGGTTTGATGTCGCTTTGTACACAAGTCTCCAGGAAGAAGTTGTTATATGACTGCAACTGCTGCTGTTAATATTGTTACTGTCTCAAGATGATTGAACTTCAGAGCTAACTAATAAGATCTGATCCATGAGGCTAATTTATAAATGAACTACAGGACTAATTTATAAATTTGGGTTAATTTATGAACTTAACTAATATACTAACCATTGGGCCCAAACTACAGGATTGATCCGTTAGCCAGCAATTTGGTTGATTAGCAAAAATGAATCATGGAATACGACAAATAAAATTCACCTTTTAGCTAATTAATAAAACTGAGACTATGAGAGTTTAATAGATATTAAAATAAAATCACATGTAAATAGTAGCTGTTCACAAAACTACCCCACAGGATAACAAGACTATATGTAACTGTGAACTTGTGAGTTATCTCTCTGTTTATATGTTGGTGTACAATTATTGTCATTTTTGTTCTGTCTCAGCTCACTCCTGATCCAGCAGAGCTATGGTCAATGATGTTCTGGTCGTCACCATCTTGTCATTCAGACTAAGTGCAACTAGAACGACGTTGTCCAATGTTTTATTTTATTTTTTAATTTTTTTTTTATAGATATTTTGATTTGAGGGAGACTTGACTGCATTTTTGTTTTTTCCTGACCACATAGAGGTTCCCTTGTTGCCTTATCTGTTGGCTCTGGTGAACACAGCAAAGGTGTTCAAGGTGGATTTGGTCAGAATGCAATAATTGTAGTTCTTCTTCCTGTACCTGTCTTATTTTTAGCAAGTCAAGAAGGTAAAAATTTTCCTGTTTTCATTTATAGATCAATGTTTGACCGTAGGTCACAGGATTTCCAGCACTGAAGAGACCATCTTGTCTTCCCCCACCAAAACTAAATGTAGCCTATTTATCAAAACAAGGCATTGAGGGAGATTTGGCTGCTGCTTCTAGCTAGTCAAACAAGTCATTTACTTTGTTTAGATATATTGTAACTTGTATGTAAGATTATACCTGTGATGTTGTATCTATCTAGGATTCTACCTGTGTCGATGCAAGGATTTGAACCTGTGATGTTACAGTTTGGTTTTGTTAAAAATATGCCTTTGTTTATCTTATTTTGTCTTTTTTTATTTATTTATTTGTGATTTGCTTTTTTTTTCTGAAATTAATTTCTTTTTTGTTTTATCTTTGTATAAAATTGTTCTTATTTTTTATTGCTTCCATCTCTCTCTCTCTCTCTCTCTCTCTCTCTCTCTCTCAGTTCTAGCATTTCTTCCTCAGTTTTTACACTCTCACATGTACCTCTTTACCCTAATATCTCCCCCCCCCCCGCACACACACACACCATGCTCAACAAACTAATCAATGGAAATTAAGTCTACCATAGAACCATTGAATCATCATTGTCATCAGCATTATTGTTTCAATATTCACTTTGCTGACATTAGTCATATGGGATTTATTGAAGCAGATTCTCTATGCCCAGATGCCCTTTCTGTTACCAACTCTCGCTTGTTTCCCATCAAGGACACGCTTCCATGGGACGCTGGAAGTAGACACTGCTTGCATGACAGTGGCACTCATTTACAACTATCATACAATACCAAAGCCAAGATATAGTAACACACCCATAAACACATATATATACACATATATAGAGGATGGCCTTTAAAAAAAATTTTTTTATAGTTTCCTCCTACCGGATCCACTGACAAAGCTTTGGCTGGCTTAGAGCCATTGCAGGAGACACTTGTCCAAGGTGCCATGCAGTGGAACTGAACCTGAAGCAGTGTGGTTCTGAAGTAGGTTTCTTAGCACACAGCCATGCCTGTACCTATATTTATAAAATTGACCAAGAGGGTCATACCAATCAATGAATTGACCAATGAAAGGTAACATCACAACAAACAAAAGGACATGATAATAACAATGAAAAACTAATCAGTAAAATTAATAGCCATACCTAAAAGCTCTCTTAACGAGCTTGAGATTCTGACAAATCACTCACCTGAAAGATTGCAGTTGAGTAAAACTTAATTCTTAAGAAGACGACGAAAAAGAAGAATTCAGTGGAAGTATATAATACAACCTATATTGAATGTTTTCATTTTCTTTCATTAAGAATCTGCAAAATTTGAATGTATGTATGTGTGTGTGTGTGTGTGTGTTTGACTGTCTGCCCAGCTTTCTTGTTATCGATATGTATAGTTATTATTTTAAAACACCAAATTCACTCCAATTGTGTGTATTCAAAAATCTTGATCAACTGGTCTTAATTAGAGCCATCTCTTATTTCCCCCTCCTGAAAGTTTGAAACACCCCATAGAGGGTGTCTTTGTTTTCTCATTGCAATAATCAGTTTCTCTACTTGGTTTATTATATGAATGAGACCCTGTCACCACTAGTTTTAAATATACAACTGTCTATTCTTCACATACGGTCTCTCTCTCTCTCACTGATTACACACACACGTTTATATAATTTAACCTGATAATTTTAACCTTTAACACTTAGGCACATGATGTTGCCTTACAAGTAAGTGTTCTCCCCTGTAGCTGCAGACACATTGTGTCACATTGGGAGGAGAGAAAACTTGTATGGTGCCATGATTCACCTTCAGCATGCTAAAGGTTATTAAGTTTTACTCAACTCAATGTTATTAAATTATATATGTATCTCCTATTGTATGTCTTCCTTTCATTTATCCATTTGCACTTTATTTTCTTTATCCACTTTTATGTATCCATTCATTCTCTGTGTGTGTGTGTACACACACTCGCGCACACCACAATGTATGCAGCCATTTCACCATACCTTAATAGGGTCTGTGGGGTCTACCTCTGCAGCGTCTTCCTCCACAAAACTGAAAATTCAAATGTGTCCGCCACCTCTTCTGTTACAGAGAACAACACCTATTACCAAGTGTCTGTCAGTGCATCAAGCAAAGAAGCAGCCTCAATCCAGATGACTCGAGTCTTCCAGACCAGCACCCAGGCCAATGTTCCCCAAGCTCCCCAAGTGGTCACTGCCAGGCCTATCTCACCGTTTGCTGTAAACCTTACGTGGGACCGGCCAGTCTTGACTGCAGCTGGTGCCAACATTACCTACACGGTCAGGTGGAGTCCGATATCTTCCACCAATGGCGGCAATGAAAATACTTTTAAAACGTAAGTTAAAGGCTTGGATTTTTATTTATTTATTTTCGACAGTGTGGGTTGAGTGTTAATGTGTTTGCATTGGGAGCTAAATATTGCTGTAACATGGCCTTGTCTAAGGTAAGCTAACACTTTTAGAAGAATGCTACTTGTTTTACTGTGTCCACTTTGATGTCTTGCAATTTCTAGTTCAAATCTTAACTGACCTGGGCTTTGGATTTATCTATTATTTGTTTCAGTCTAATGGACTTTTTAAATGGTGTGGTCAGTATATATTGGATTGGGTTGTCAGTATTTGGTACATTGGGTATATGTGTGATTCTCTATATTCCAGGAATTTGACAACTGTTGTCATTAAGGGACTACAACCATATACGGAATACCAGTTCTCGATCCGTTCTCACTCAGGAAATGAAAAAGGACCATTTAGTAAACTAGCCATAGCCAAGACCAACGAAGGAGGTGAGTAGCTTTGTTGTTGTTTTTGTTTACTTGCAGGTCAGGACTTGATCTAACAGAAACATGATCAAAACTGTGTTCCAGCCATGACCATCCTGCCTTTTATTTATTCAGCCATACAGAACTACATTATCTGATGTCTAATAGTTAGTAATATTGGTTATGGTTGCAATTGCTTAATCCTGGGCTCATCTCCAGTATAGTAGGTCTATGATCAAAACTGTTCCAGCCATGACCAACCTATATATTTTTTTTATATTTGTACTTAATGTATCTAGGACTACATTACCTAAGTACCATTTTAGGTTTTTAGATAATGGGGTGTGATTCGTAGGGAAATTTGCCTGTTATTTCTAGCAGGTCGAACAACCATACTGAGGCTCTCCGATTGGCTGTGCTTATTGTTCTTTGAAAGAGTGTTGGATGGTAGAATTATGTGGTATCAGGAGGGGGTGTCAGGTGTTTGATCCGTTGTAACCCCATCCTACCTGACTCCTATTGACTCTCTTTAACCCATTAGCATTCAGATTACTCCATCAAATGCAATGCTTATTTATTTACATTGTTTCAAAATAATCATGTGCTATCTTACAGCTTTGAGATTTCATTGATCTGATTGCCTTATTTTTAGGTCGACATTGTAGGGTAGGTGTGAGAAGGCAGATCTGATGGTTTTGAACATAGAATAGGTAGACTATCTGAGCTGGATACGGTCAGATTAAATGCTAAACGGTTAAATTTGGTTTTCGTTGGCCACTCTCGCAAATAAGAAAACGGATACTGCAGACAGTCAGTTTAAACGGTTTTAGCTGTTGTGTGCAGGGAAAACGTTGGCAGTGGAGTAGATGATTTACAATTAGCTAGTTCAAAGGAGCATTGACTGTTGTAGAAGCAGGACAGAGAGGTGTCAAGAGATTGTAATGTGTTGGTGAGTGTTTATCAATCAGACATGGTGTACAACTAGCTTATTTTTGGAGAGACTGACAGCTAAGGTGTCTGAAGTGGATTTATTATATAGACTATAGGTGGGTTGGTTGCATAGGTGGTCTATTGTGAGTTGGTAACATAGACTTGAGATGGTCAAAGGCATGTTGGTAACAGACTAGAGGTGGTCTGAGGTGGGTTTCTAATATGTTGCCAACATAGGCTAGTGATGGTCTATGTAAATTGCTAACATAGACTAGTGGGGTGGGGGTCAGGGGTGAGTTGGCAATGAGCTATAATTCTAGCATGTCACCAACTCACCCAAGACCATCAATGATGTATTTTGAGTTGGTAACAAGGGAGAGCTATAGGTGACCAGAGGTGATCTATGGAAAGTCTATTGCAAAAATTAATTGAACATTTGAACCATTATTTTTGACCTGCTCTTGTTTTCAACCACTTAACATACAAACAACAATTCTTTCTGTATTTGTTTTTTATATTTTTTTTCATCTAATTTTTACATTTTTCTTTTGTATTTGTTCTGTTATTATTTGCTGCAATTTCTTGCTTTTATATTACACCACTATTTTAGTTAATTGTTTATAAATCTTATTTTATTACTTATTTTTCTATATTGGCATGGATCAGATGAGTCATTACTGACCAAGTTATCTCTCGGTCAATTTACTTCTCATCTGGATGAGTTGAAGACCACATATTGTTCATACCTTACCTTGTTTTAGAATGATTTCTTCAGGGACTGTCACTTTATATAGAGGGAACTGGGTATATATTATTGTGGCATCAGGGAAGTTGCTTTGCCCTCAGATGTGTGTGCATATAGATGACCACTTGGATGCTCCCTTTGTTGGCCTCTGGATGTGGACATGCAGGATGTCTTTTATAGCCTTTGACTGACCAATGCCTCATGATTGCAACTTGGTGAATAAAAACTGTTTGGAAGCCTTACTAGCATTGCTTGGTTAGTGCTTTATTCGCAGCTTTGCACACAGGCTGGGCATGTCGTTGCTGCTGCCTACTATTTTCCTTCATGTCTGGTGCCCATTGTTAGCCTGCAGGAGCTGGCATTGGCATGCCACCATATCTGGGTCAGTCAGTGAGCAACTTCAGTGCCTCCAATGAGGACAGTTGGCAGAGAAAACCACACGAAACAGAGCAATAACAGATCTTATGGTGCCTCTAGGTCACCCAAGGCAGATGTGCATCACATTTAAGGTGTCAGGAAGTGCTTTCCTGGTTCAAGTGGGTTAGAGAAACCTCTGAACCACCCCTCATGATAGGAGGTCAAGGACTGGTACCAACCCCATGAACAAGGAATTCTTGTAGGTGCAAGTCGTCACCCCACATGTTGTGTGTGCCTGTTTGCTTCTATGTATTTTCACATTGGTGCCATTTCAGCAATGATGCATTTGCTTTATATCTGCCATAAACAATTTGTTGTGTAGTTCAGCAGTTTTGTGTGCAGACCAGTGAAATAAAAAGTATCTCAGTTGAAATCATAAGAATGGTTGGTGACAGGAAGGACATCCAATCATAGAATTCTGCCTCAATTAGTTTTGTCCAACCCATACCAGCATGGGGGGAGGAGGTATAAAAACCATGATACATGTATGGTTCATCTAAGCATGAAAAAGTGGACATTAAAACAATGGTAATGACTATTATTATTATTGTGACTCAAAGGCAGTGAGCTGGCAGACTTGTTAGCACGCTGGTGAAATGCTTAGCAGTTTTTCATCCCTCTTCATGTTCTGAGTTCAAATTCTGCCGAGGTCGACTTTGCCTTTCGTCCTTTTGGGGTTGATGAAATAAGTACCAGTTATGCACTGGGGTCGATGTAATCGACTATTCCCCTCCCCACAAATTTCTGGCTTTGTGCCTATTGCAGAAAGGATTGTTATTGTGAGTCCATAATCTAGCTTTTTCTTTTCAGCTGTTCCAGAAATGATTTATAAACTGTTTTATGTCTCTTGCATGGCTACACCAGGACTACTAGTTTCACTCCATTTTGACCACCTGTATTTTTTATAACTAAACAAACACAACTTACTTTTCTTTAGCTCTCAGAAAACATCAAAGCAAGATTTTCTATTTTTTGTTGATATATTTTTCTTTTTTCTTTCCATAATTCTATGAGTTGCAAAAGTTTCAAATTAGGATGTACAAAATGACTGGTTAAGACTTTTCTGATTTCAACTTTACATAGAGTTATCAACTCCTATTTCTGTTATGTCCACATATGGTCATAACAAATGAGGTGTTTTGTCTCTCCTTTCCTCCAGCACATTACTTTGGTATTTTATATTTTAGCTTTGGTGACCCTCTCTGCCTGTCAAAACTGATGGCTTCAGATTACTAACAAAAGAACTTCAGTTTTGTTAAATAAATTTTTTCTTTTCATTTTTCTTTTTTTTTTTATTCTTCATTTTAATTGATATTTGGTTTCCAACCACCAAATCTACCGCCAGTGACAAATTACATAATCATCTTTGTGCTTCTGTTCTTCATCAAGTGAGATTGTTTTTTACTCGGACTAATTCCCCTTGTAATTTTTTTTTGCATGCCTTTCCCATTCTGCTTGCTCCTTGATTTAATCCAAAGATAAATATTAACAAAATTACAGTTTTACTCAAAGCAGGGTTGTCAATTCAGTCTGGAAAAGGTAAAGTAATACAGGCCAGACACATTATATTTTGCTCATGTATAAGTCACCTGATTTTATATTTCATTTTAGCTGAATAAACTGGGTTACAACTTATACACGGGGCAAAACTAAAACTATGTAGTAATAGTAATGAAGTTATTGTAGAATGCTCACATGCACTGCAACTCGTCAGAAAAGGTAGCTTATCTGGAATGGATCAAAATAATGTAGGCATCTCTGATGAGAAGTCAATAAGGTTCGAAAATTTGATTAAGGTTGTTCATCCTTTTTTCAGTCTATAGAGAAATGGTTTAAATTTTCCATGTATGTATTTATACAATGGAGGTTACATATATTTTTCTTCAGCCTTCTTCATAACTAAGTAGTTAGTTGTATTAATTTATCATGTAATGTCAAGACAAGGAGACAGTGATGTTTGCACACACACATGACAAACTTTAGTTTCTGTCTACCAAATCCACTTACAAAGCTTCGGTTGGTTCGGGGATTACAGTAGAAGACTTGCCCAAAGTACTATGCAGTTGGAGTGAGACTAAAGCTATGTGGTTGGGAAACAAGCTTCTTGCCGCAGAGGGTGTAGGCTGGCAGTTATAGAACTAAAATTTAATGTATGAACTACTAGCTATGACACCAATGTTGGGAGGTTTGTGAATTTGCAGTTATGGAGCTAGAATTAGGTGTGTGGAGTGCCGACTATGAATCAGTTGATCCTTGCTCTCAATGTTTATAAAATATTATACTATATACATCACTATACGCAATTATTTATCCTAGCAAGTGATCTTTATTACACAAGTCTTGATGTTGAATAACACTTCTTTCTCAGTTTTATCCTCGCTCTCTCTCTCTCTCTCTCTCTCTCTATCTCTATCTCTCTCTCTCTCTCTCTCTATCTCTATCTCTCTCTCTCCTGATTATCTGTGTTCTCCCCCCCTCTCTCTCGCCACGTGCGTGAGAGCATCTGATTATGTTTGTAAATGTAATCTCTCTGTCTCTCTCTGTACCTGCCTCCAGTGTGAAACTTACCATCACCAAAACAGGTTGAATATCCTGTCATCATCGGCTCATTCAGTTCTTGATGACTCCCCTCTCTCCTTCTTTTATACCCTTTTCCTTTTCCTGCTGTCATTTCCCTTTGTTGTTTGTAAATCCTCTCTCTTCCTTCAACAATAAATCACAACAAAACCCTACTATAAATATGATATATATATATATAAAAAGCTCTACGTAAACCCACCTCTAACACCAAACTGGAGTGACAGACCAACTCACCAGTTGAAGGTTTGCGGAGAGATAAATGACTCTACACAGGAATAAGGAAGTTCACCAATTCTTCAGGTATGTATAACTGGAAATTTCTCACTTGTTTCACTTTCTCCAGTCATCACCACCATCACCAACACCTCCACCTTCTCCTCTCATTCCCTTCTCCCTGCCCCTCTGTTCGATTTATTTTTAGCACACTCACTACCAAAAAGCACTGTTACCATCGCTATAACAACCAACCTCCTGTCACCCGCCTCTATTAAATTTATCGAGTGCTTATCTCCCAGTTCGTACAATTTGTGAACAAATTGTCTGATAGTGTTGAAAGTTTGTCATGTTATTTTAATAAAATTGTCTGGATTGACTCTTGTGCAGGTGGCACGTAAAAAGCACCATTTGAGCGTGGCTGTTGCCAGCACTGTCGGACTGGCCCTTGTGCCAGTGGCACGTGAAAAGCACCCACTACACTCTCGGAGTGGTTGGCATTAGGAAGGGCATCCAGCTGTAGAAACTCTGCCAGATCAGATTGGAGCCTGGTTTGCCAGTCCCCAGTCAAATCGTCCAACCTATGCTAGCATGGAAAGCAGACGTTAAATGATGACGATGTCTCGTTTTTAAGAAATTAGTGGAAATTATATTCTTCTGTAATGTGACAAAATCTCTTAGCTATTTCATCCCATCACTTCCACCTCTCAAATACTCTGCCAACTTAATTGTGCTCTCCCCCCACCCCACCACCTTTTCCCGTTGTTCTCTTCTTATTTTGCAAACTACTTGGCAACTTCAATAGTACCAGTGGAATAATAATAATAATAATAATAATAATAATAATAATAATCAAATCACCAAATATGTACTGTAAAGTGGTTGGCATTATGGAGGGCATCTTGCTGTAGACACTATGCCAAAGCTGATATTGGAGCTCATTGCAGCCCTGTAACTCAATGGATCCTGTCAAACTGTCCAACCTATGCCAGCATGGAAATGGCCATTAAACGATGATGCATTTATCACATGAGGAAACATATTCTCAAATTAACCAATACATATCCTCCTCTCCCATCTCACTTGTCTAGTCTGTCATTATAATCTTAATAAATCACTCTCTGGAATGGCTATTGAGTTGTTTAAAGCCAACAGTGGTGCCAAGAACTTATGCTTTTGTTTTTTTTTTGTGTTTTTTTTTCTCTCTCTCCTAAACCCACACCACCACTATTGCTATTAACTTCATGACCAGTCTTATAAAATTATTAACCCTGAAATATCACCTTAACAAAGTTCTTGTTAAATCTTCTTTGCCCCCAAATATCTCATTAACTGCATTTATTTGTATTGATATCTGACTCTGGGAACAGCATGGCTTTGATTTCTGTTTTATCCCTTTCTCTGTTTTACATCCATTAATGTTGGTGTTGAATGGAACTAACATCTGTTTGTCCAGTAAGACTTCCTGGCTTTCTTTATTTTTGTTTTTGGTTAACCCTTTTGGCTTCTTCTCGTGCTTTCTCTGATCACCAATGAACTCCTTTGGCCACACACAGGCAGGCACTCGTGGATTTTGTTGTGCCAACATGATTTTCATTGTTTATATGTCTCATTGGCCTTCTAGCTTCTGGAAAATAATGGGGAAAATAATTCCTAATTAAGAAGTTTTTTTTATCCCAAGGTAATTCATCTTACCGAATTTAACAGTTCTGTTAGATTTGAGGATTTTGACAATTAATTGAAGAGAAATGTATAATTAGTTTTTGTTAATATTTTTATATTTTCTTAGTGTTTTATTCTTTATTATGCTTATTTTTATATATATATATATATATATATATATATATATAGCTTTTTGAAGATTTATTTCCATTGGATTGTATTAAATTCTAATCTTTTTGTTAAATATAGAAACTGGTTTATTTCTTGGTAGTAGTCATTCATTTTTGTCTTGGTCTGTCCTTCTGTCAATGAATTCATACCTCTCTCTCTCTCTGTTTCCCTGTCTGTCTCTACCTACCTACCCACCTACCAACCTACCTACCCACCTACCAATCTAATGACCTATCTATCTACTTACCTCTCTGCTTTTCTCTCTTCTCTCTCTCTCTCTCTCTCTCTCTCTCTCCCCCTACCCCGTTTGCCTGTCTCCCTAACTCTGCATTCTATAGAGCTGTGTTTCCATTCCTTAGTAGAAACTACTACATATTCTGCCAGTTTTTTTTTTACCATTTCAGCATTGATTCTTCCTCTCACTGTCTCCCTCACATTCTCTCTTCCTCTCCCCTTATCTCCTTCCGTCTCTCTCTCTCTTAATCGGGCTTTCCTGTTTTCTGCTCTTCTTCCAGCTGTCTGTCTGAATAGCTTCCGTGGCCCGACAATCCAAAATGAGATGCTATGTCATCTGTGTGGCAGGTTTTTCAAAGACTATTTGGGTAGGCTATTTCACCATCGTATCAAACATTGGTGTGATCAGCTGATAATAACACAATGTTTTTATTTTGTTTTGTTTTGCTTTTGTGGGTTTTTTTTCTTGGTTTATTTGTGTGTTTGTTTTGTTTATTGAGAAGCAGTTGTTTACATTTTCACTTTGAATAGGATACCATTCTGCAGTGACTAGCCTTCTTCCTTCAAGAAGGGTTTGGACTTGGTGATAACTATCCATTGTTTTGTTAAACACTCACCAATTACACTGTACTGCTACTGTCTGTAGCTAAATGGTACCTACTTACAAGTACATAGACTGTACCTCACTTCTGGCACCTCCTTCTGTACCTATTGCTGAAGTTATGCATGTGCAGCCAATTGGTATATCCTGATGGTTCAACATTCATCAGCCCATTAGCAGTTGGATAATTCTGTCAAATATAATGCTTGTCTTTTGAATTAATTATGCATTATCCCATAGCTTTGAGATAAATAATGATGTGACTGTTTATTTTTGGAATGGTATTGTTGGATAAGCGTGAGAGGCAAAATATGGCCAGTTAGAACATAAAATGGGGAGAATATTTGGGCTGGATACAACCAATTTAAATGCTGAAGATTTAAGAAGTTTGCTGCTTTTATTAAATCTGTAACTGTCTGTCACTTGTGTTACATATTTGTGACTGAATTTCTTTTTGTGTGCTACAAGTCCACGACTGTTTCTTGTGCTGCAAATCTACGAAGGTTTACTTATTGCATTGCACGTCTGTGACTGTCAGTTTTTGTATTTCAAGTCTACAACTGTCCATTTCTTGTATTACAAGTTTGTTTTTCCCATTGTTGATTAAACACTACCCGTCAACACCCAACACCTCTAAGATTAACACTGTTCATTATGGGCTTTATTCAACCCTAAACCTGATCCTACTGTTGTTAATACTGATATTCCCATGGACCTTATTTTTTCTTGTTTACCCTTTGTATATTGAAATCACTAATAACCTACCCTCCACCCAGCATTCAGGCCAGTACCTACTGTGTCATCACCCAGTTTTCTCTTCACCACCACATCTACCTCGCTCTCTCTCTCTCTCTCTCTCTCTCACACACACACTGACCTTTTGTCGTCTTTCTTGACCATTAAATACCTTCATTACCCATTCATTATCTTCATCTTAAATAACCTTACGAGTCAGTAAATAAACTTTACAGTCATTTAATATTCAAGAACACCCACTCTTACACAGATGATGCCACTCTGCTTTTCTCCCTATTTTCCCCATCCATCATCATCATCATCATCATCATCATTCATCGACTTACAACCTTGAGTCTCCTTTCCCCACCACCACCATCACCACCACCAAACCTGCTCTGACTTCATGGCAAGCACCTCAAAAACACCATGATAATTTTATTTTTTTAATCAACACAAAAAAAGCACAATTATGGCACATAACAAGAAAATGTTACTCCTGCCCAACCCAACACGAGCAATGCCCCACTCTAAACTATAATTCCCTTAATCATTTTGATGCCAACCCACCAGTAATCTAAATAAAACCTTCCATCATAATTTCATGTTAATATATATTCTAAAGGCCAGCAGTTATTTTAATAAATTCTTTATTTTCAAAACTATTTGAAACAAAGGCTGTGTATCTCAACATAAAAAGAGTATTCTGTACACACTGTAAAATGGTTGGTATTAAGAAGAGCACCCAGCCATAGAAACCATGTCAAAGCTAACACTGGGAGCTCAATGAACTCCTGTGGCTTGTCTGTCAGATCTTGTCAAATTGTCCAACCCATGTCAGCATGGAAAATGGACTTGGCTTGGAAGGGCCCATAGTTTAGTGTTTCTAAACTCTTAACAATCCTTTCAATAAGGGTCATTGATTATTCACTATCCACCCTTGCCATTCCCTGTCCCCACTCAGCATTCATTATCCTTACTCCGCTTATTCCCACTTATTCCATATTTATAAATCATCCTTCTATTTCTATTGCAGCTCGGAATAAAGATGATGATGATGATGGTAATGATGATGATGATGATGATGATGATGTTGTTGTTGATGGAAGCCAATGTGGTCACTACTGCATGTTGTTGAAGAAATACTGTCGAAAAATCAGGAAGCTTATCCCAAATTTCCCCAAAAAGTGTATTGACACTAGGGCTTGATAAACATGTAAAGAGGGCAGTGGCATGGCTTGATATTCTCTCTCTTTTTTTTTCTTTTTCCCTGGCCCCTTGGATAAATTTATAGCAGCAGCCTGGATCAACTAGCACTTTTCTCTTATGTAGAAATTGGGCCAGTATTTTAGCAGTTGAGTCAAACAGCATTTTAGAAACAGAGAAAATGGTTGGCTAGTGATTTGGGAATAGGGATAAATGACTTTTTCAGAAATTGGGTCAAGCATTTTGGAAATGGGGATAACTGATATTTTTCAAAATAGCATCAGCTAGTGTTTTGAAAATAGGGATCTTATTTTTAGAAGTGGGGTCAGTTAGTGTTTTTGGAAATACAGGTGATAATTTTAGAAGTAGGGACAATCACTGCTTTAACAACAGGGTCACCTGACATGGAATTTGGGCCAACTAGATTTAGGCAGTAGGACCAATATTTGGTTGGGTCCACTGACAAGGTTAAGTAACATTCTCTGTTCTAGGGCCAACAGGTATTTTGTTGAAACCATAAAGGATTATTCGATTGTCAATTGTAAATTATTAATCTGCTTTAAAGTACCTGTCAATTGCTGGGGTCAATTTAATCAATTAGTCCCTCTCTCCCATATGCCTTAATTTGAAACATCATAGTCACTATGTGTTTAGATGTTACACTTTCAAAGGGAAATAACTTGTCCTAACTCCGATTGTTATTCTTATTGTTGGTAGACAGCAATGAAGTGGGGGAGAGGATGAGTGTTTGTAGACAAAGATGATAATGGACTATGAGAGAAGGCAATAAAAACGAGCAGGAAAGACTCATATTTATTATGTAGTTACTAGCACAATCAGTTATCTAAACCCTAATTTTTCAGAGGCCTCAAAACAGATAGTCTGGCTCATTGTTAAGAAAATGTATAAAATGTAAGATTTCTATGAGCCCAGCGAGCTAATCTTGTCTTTTAGTTTAGACAAGGGGTGACAGCTACTACACTTTGTTACTGAGAGCTGAGGATTACAGCCTAGTCGCCTGACTTTACCTGCATGGAACAGAAAGTATTCATGCACGCACGCACACACACACATACAACTACAGACCAGTGCAAGCTAATTATTACATACATACATGCTTCTATACAGATATACCCTTGCATATCATGGACTCTTCCATCGTTAGATGACATATGAAGGTTTGGTAATTTCTTGCTGAACGACCTCACATGATTTGTTTGTGTTCACATAAGCTCACTCCTGTCATCAAATTTTCATTACCTGTACAGGTGCACCATGTGCCACATGCCAGGTGATGAAATGATCACAGAGCAACGTGAAATGAATCGCTTTGCTCAAGAACACAACGCAACACCCTAACCATTGAGCCATGCATCTTCACAGTGCGTGTATATATATATATATATATATATGCAGGGGTATATCTATGCCCACACACACATAGCTACAGTCTAGTCAGCTACTACATGCATACATAGATATTTATACACACACACACACACGTTCTCTTTTAAACCAAATTATTCATTTTTAAAACTTCTATTTTTATTTTGGTTTCTGGAAAGTTTTATTTTGTGTGTTTTTGTTTTTCTGGGTTTTTATTTCTATTTATAGCTCCCTGTCCTCTCCCTCCCCCACCTCTCACCACATTCTTTATAAATTTCTTAACTCGGATTTTTACAACACTCTTGTACACTAAGCATGCCATGTGGGAGGGGCTGATGGTGGGGAAGTGGGCAGGAATCGTTTGGAATATTCCATGTGCATACACACACACATGCATGCACACATAAATAATTAGATGTACAACATATGAATACCATGACACTCTATGTATGTGTGTATGTATATACACACAGAAAAATGTATGGAATATTTGAAATGATAAAATTAAATTAAAAAATTGGCTTTTTTATTTTGAATTAAGATTATTACGGATTTTGATTAATTAATATGTTCATTTGATATTTGGAACTAACTTTGGGTTAATGAGTGGATTGTTACTTCGACAATATCTGTTAGTAATTAGCCAGTTGCTTAAACTTAAGCAAAGCACAAAAAAAATCCTTAATTTCCCCTCTCCTTCCCATCCTAAACCCTAAAAGCTTTTGGAATTTTGAAAACTCTTACCCCCACCCCAATCAGTATATTAGTTTTTGAAGAGTGAAATTATTCCTAGGTTAATCACCAGAAAATAGTTTTATTTCCTAAATTACAAGGAAGTTTGTATAGGAGTCAGAACATTACATGTTAGAAATAACAGCTAAATCTCCTTAATTATCACACTGTACTATCTGTCTCCTAAAAGAAGGAAACAAGACAGTGGATAATGCAATCCTGTGTCCCATAAAAAAAAAATCTGGTCACATATAGAATGTTTTTTGAATTATAGATCTACAAGATCAGGATTGACCTGGGGCTTAACAACAACTAAAGTGACTCTAAAAAATGTGAAATCCTCATTGGTATGATAATTTCAGCTGATATTTTTGTAATATTTTTTTAGTGTGAATAAAGTTTCTCCCACAAATTTATTAACACAGGGTTGCTTTTTTTTTCAATTTCATTTTTTGAATTTCATTCCTTTCTATGTTGCATGTTCAACTTTGAATCATTAACTCAATCATCTCTTCCTCTCTCTCTCTCTCTCTTTCTCTCTCTCTCTCTCTCTCTCTCTCTCTATCGCCGCCACCTCTTCTGCCATAATCTTCTTTGTCATCCTCAATAACAGACTTTCAGATTTGTATTCCAGCTGGATTCTCTCTGTTACTTATTACTACTAACAAAAAATCATTTTTCTTAACTTTCAGCAAATTCCTCTAAAAGATTTGATCCTCTTATCCCCCCACCTCCATATTCCACTGTTATACATTTATATTTTTTTTCTCATTTATCTCAATTTTTTTTTTCTAAATTTTTCACCTGCTTCTCCATTAACCAATCCCAAAATACACTTGAGTTTCTTTAAATTGTTTTGTTCTTACCATTTGATCTGCAATGTGTTTGTATTTATTTGATTTTCACCTATTCATTCTGGAATCTCAAAATCTTACCATTTCAGTTCCTTCAATGCCAACCAAAGTCAACTGGCTGCCGGTGGGGGCAGGTAAAGTGAAGGTGGAGTGGGCACCGCCCGTTAAGTCCAACGGTGTTGTGCAGACGTACACAATTTTGTACAGCATCGATAAACAATCTCCGATCTCATCATGGGTTCAAGTTGTTCAGAATGGTGAGTATTCTTTAGAGTACATTCCAGCTATCTACCTTAATAATTATTTCAGCTTTTGGCACAAGGCCAGCAGTTTTAGGGGTTAGGGACAAGTCAATTACTGAACCCCAGTACTTGACTGGTACTTTGTTTTATCAAACTCAGAAGGACGAGAGGCAAAGTTGACCTCAGCAGGATTTGAACTCAGAGTGTAAAGATTCAGAGAAGAGCTGCTAAGCATTTTGTCCAACGCACCAACAATTCTAATAGCTTACTGCTTTCACCTTGATGGTAGTAGTCATGATAATAATAATAATAATAATAAAAATAATAATGGAAAAACTTTCAAAATACAAAGACCTGGAAATAGAGATAACTCGAATATGGAATCTAAAAACAGAAACAATTCCTATCATAGTAGGTGCCTTAGGTATAATAAAAAAATATTCAGACAAATACATAACAAAAACACCAGGACTTACAAATATATATAACATACAGAAAATTGCACTACTGGGTACTGCACACATTCTACGCAAAACACTTTCAATACAGTAAACATAAGAGCACCACAGCAAACCACAGCACATACCCAAGGCGCACAGAGCTGCGCTCGGTAGTGAAGTGAAAGCACGTTATAAAAATAAAACTACTGAACAGTAATAATAATAATAATAATAATAATAATAATAATAGTGGTTTCAAATTTTGACACAAGGCCAGCAATTTTAGGGAAGTGGGTAAGTCCATGACATCCACTCCACTGTCCAGTTGGTGCTTATTTTATCTATCTTGAAAGAATAAAAGGCAAAATCGACCTCAGCAGAATTTGAACTGTGAACATAGAGGTAGATGAAATGCTGGTAGGCATTTTACCCAGCATGCTAACAATTCTGGTGGTAGTGGTGGCGGCGATAATAGTTTGGTTTTGGTTTTTTTAAATCTTCCAATGTTCTAATTCTACCTGTCCACTGCATTTGTAATAATAGTTATATAATTATAATGATTCTTTCCAATATGGAAACGATGCCTGAAAATTGAGTGGTGGGGGGGGGGTCAGTCAGTTACATTGACTGATAATAATAATGCCAAGTTCACTGTGGTTTATTATATCTGTGCCTTTTTTTTTGTTTTTAATTAGGTTCGATGACATCATTGACTTTAGAAAAACTACTGAGCAAAATTTATTACATGAAGATGTGGGCCAACACTACTGCAGGGAAAGGCTCAAGCACTAAAGTCATTATGATCGATATAACATCCAGTCCTGACCCAACAGCATCTGTGGCAGTACCACCTAACACCACTGGTAAGTATTCATTAATGTCTTTGCTGCTGCTGCTACTACTGCCCCTGGTTTTTACTTCTGCTTGTCTTGTTAGGCAAGAGATTTGGAAAGAAAAGCTTTTTTTATACCAAAATTATACCCTGTAAAATATGGTAAATGATAGTTTTGTTCCACTTATATATATATATATATATATATATATATATATATATATATATATATATATATATATTCATTCATTTATCCTTGTCTGTCATGGGTGTTTGATTCCAGAAAAACATGTGGACTGAATCATAAGATAAATGAACAAGAGAAAATAGGGGGGGAAATGGATTTCATTCCAAGACCCCAAGTTGTCTTTAGCATTGTAGATAGTTGCTGAGACAAACTCTTGCAGTCCAGCCAGAATCTTCAACAGATTGCCAACTAGTGTTTATCACGGGTCAGTTTGTGATTATGCATAACCAGTTGACACAGTTCACAATTAGCATACCATGATATCTTAAATCAGTAATGAATAAATTTAGTGATAAACAAGAATAGATGTATGTATAGCTTATATAGTATAAACACGAAAAAAAAAAATTCTCAGTAATTAAGGGTCCAATGCAAATAAGTTGTTTTTTGATGATGAATATAACATAATATTCCTGATGAGTTGGGTAACCACAGCTTTTAATTTAATTTAAATTAATTGTGTGTCATAATTATTTAATTATTTATTTGATCATGTTCATCTTAAAGAAACAGCTGTTGAACTCCACTTAAAGTATGAACTAATTAACTCTACACCTATATCCTTGATGTTTTGCTTGAGGTTAACAGGGAAAGAGCAGACTTCTGCTGAAAAGCTTTTCCCCAGCTGTGATAATCCTGTCATGTTTTCTTGACATAATAAACCAAACATAACATTATCCTAGACTCTTCCTTTCCATTTTTTAAGACAATAGGATGTGATTCTATGAATATTTGGCATCCGTTCCTAGCAGGTTGGGGTTTCAACATTCTTTCTTTTGCTCATTTGTGCAGCCTCCAGTCATGGTTTCACAACATCCCATGCTGGGATCATCATTGGTGCCGTTCTCGTAATCTGCATCCTCATCGCCATCTTCATTGGCTGTTTCCAACACAGGTAAGAAGTCAATGCATTTATCATTTCATGTCTTGTTACAAAAAAAAAAAGATGTTTAGTCTTGATTGGATGTTTTAAGTGTTGTCTGAGGTTGTCTTCGTCTCTCAACCTTGGCCTTGTTGACAAACAGTTACCTCCCATAGTTTTGATTTTTGACCTCTATTTAACACATTTTCTTAGGTGGAGCCTGTTTAGTATGTAGCTTGGCAGTGTCTTAATTATTTAGTTGTTGATTAAACTTTACTCTCCCTTCCACCCCTCTCTCATAGATGGTGCAAAACACAGAATCTGGCCCTTGATAGTCATATCAGAAGCAACGGCCATGGACCAAATCACACCAATTTAACTGGAATGCATGAACTGGAATCTCGAACTCCTATGCTTATCCGACTCTCAGAAAACGAGAATTCTGACGCAAAGGTAAGCAAGCTTTGACAAGTTTAGAAAACACTTCTGCTGCTGTTGTGTTTTAAATATTAACAAACTGGACAGTTATTTCATCAATTTGTATTGCCTGTAAATGTTTTTTTCATCTTTTGCTTTAGTGGAAATATTGCTTTTTGTAGTTGCAGTTGTTGTTTTTGTTGTTGTTCACCACTGTCCCTCCATGCATGACCATCCATCCATCCATCCATCTATCCATCTTTGTCACCAAGCCAGAGTTTGAGGCGTCAGCATTTTTTTTTTTTTCCTTCTTGTTGCTTGTCATGCCATTTTCCTGCTCACTTTTATTCCATGTACAAGTTAGGCAGAACAACTCCCTCACACACTTTTTTGATAGGTCCAACAAGAAGGTAAAACGTTCTTTGCCCCCAATTACTACTCCAGCAAACTTCAGATGTGTGTGTATGTGTATCTAAATTTGTAGTGCAATATATGAATTCATAGAATCTTTTGGATATCACAGAAAGCTTCTCTTCTGGTCCTGGCTAGCAGACCACATAGTAATCCAGGGAGATCCAGTCTATGAAATTATTTCAAGAGGAGTATTTATTTATATCATATAAAGGATAATTTTGTATGTATATGCAGAGTTGATGATTTGGTAATCTGGTCATCTGAAGAGCAAGCCTTCTGCATCTGCATTGATTTGTCAATGTACAATTGTACTGTGCAATATGTAGCATGCATACTGGTGTAGACATGTAAAATAATTGATTATGCACTGAAATTATTGGTACATGAAAAAGGCTGTGAAACAGCTGTAATCCTACGGATATCCAGTGGTTAAATAAATATATTCACTGAACTTACCTCCTAACTTTTTATGATGGATATATGGCATTCGGAAGAGCACCCAGGCATAGAGATCATGCCCAAACCAAACATTAGAGCTCAGTGCAGTTGTCCTTTGACTTCTTGGTTCCAGTTGAACCATCCAAACCATGATAGCTCAGAGAAATCAATGTTAAACAATGATGAAGATGATGAATAACTATTTAGTTTTTGTGAGTTTTCCTTTGTCTTGAAATTGCTCCTCTCACTTGGGATAAGCATGTGTAGTGGTGGGTGGTAGTTTCTATACTCCTCCTTCACTCTCTTTCTCTCTCACACACACATACACACACACACACACACTCCATTCACTGCAATGTTAGTGGGGGTGAGATAGTAGAATCATCCCATCTTCTTCCATTAATTAAATTAAGACGGATTAACTTTTCACCTTTTTTTTACTTGTTTCCTCCCACCTTCAATAGTCTTTACAGGATCTTGAAAAGGGCATAGGTGCTGCCCTTTCTCCTTTGACTGAACCATAAATAAAAGAAATTTATGGAAATTTTTATAATTTTTGAAACACTATATGATATAGTCTATCTTTATATATTTTATGGTTAGCCAATTTGCAATAGCTCTCTAGCATTGGTGCTGGTGCCACCAAAAAATAAAAAATAAATAAAAAAAAAGCACTAGTGATGATGCTACATAAAAAAAACACCTGGTACATTCTGTAAAGTGATAGGCATTATGAAGGATATTCAACTGTAGAAACGATGCCAAAACAGACGGTGGAACCTGGTGCAACCTCTGGCTTTGCTAGCTCTTGTCAAACTGTCCAACCCTTGCCAGCATTGAAAATGTATGTTAAATTATTGTGATAATATATATATTGTGAGACCAAGAATGGAGCTGATAGTATTACATTTATTAATCCTTTATTATGATTGTTTCAACAATGCATGGCTTAGACACGTCATGAGCATCGATGATTGTCTAACATTGCAACATATACTTTGCAATCCATGTTCATCTTGTCAGATAATTCACTCGGATTTCTAAATCCTCTTTTAATGTATGTTGTGTGTGATTATGTATATCATTGTCTTCATCATCAGCTTCTTCATTGCCAGTTTACATCCCAGTACAGTGTCTCACCCTAACATTGTGATCCTTCATCCTATCTGACACACAGCTAAAGGAAACCACCAGGCCTCATTGTTTTTCTCGGATGGATACCCTTCCTTATTTGCCAATCAATCTGAGACCTCATGAATTGAGTGCAACCCTAGAAGTGATATGTGCCAGCAGCATATATTGTGCTTTCATTGATCATATTTACCCCCAATATGGCTGGTATTTATTTTATTGATCTGATTATTGAATAGCAGACTTAACCTTTTGAAATAAGAGGGTCTAGCTCAAAGGACTATTTTGCACCATTATGCACACACGCACCCCCCTCTCTCTCTATCTCTCCCTCTCAAATTTCAGTGAGAAGGCATTTGGAGACACAAGGCTGCACCAATTTATATATGTACACACACACACACACACTTTAGATGTTTAGACCTTCATCACTAGCACCATCACGTTGCCCTAGTATCCTTCTGTCTTTCACTGTGACGAGCACAAATGAAAACTTATAATCTAAATAATGTTTCCACCCTGCTCTCTCTGTCTGTCTGTCTCTCTCTCTGTCTGTCTCTCTCTCTCTCTCTCTCTCCCTCTCGACTGTTACACTGGCTTCCGCCATTTCTCTCGTCAACGTTTACTGTTTGTATTTTGTAGGGTGGAGGGCACTTGATGTTTACTTCTAGCGGAACACCAATTAATGGTTACCGAGTCTCCAGTGGTTTAAACGGTCACATTCCTAACGGCCACACGACCAGTTTTATAGCTACGTGTCTGGACAAGGGCCTGACTGGCGACAGTGGGTGTGTCAGTGTTGGCAGTGGAGTTGGTGGTGGAGTAGCAGGGGATAACGACACCCACCACAGCCCTAACGATGCTGACGACACCAAAGAACGTGGTGAAGAATCGCAGGTAAATCGCACCCAAACCGTTACATTATAAAACTAAAAAATAATAATAATAATAATAATAATAATGATATAAAAATGAACTCAAATATTTTAGTTAACCTAGCTTGTCTCCCTTCCCTCACTTCGTTCGTCACCATCTTGATTTGTTTCCAACAAATGGAGATGTGCACACCACCTCTCATGTGGTTACCACCGATGGTAACACTATATCGCAATGCTGATTCTATCTCTTTCTCTACTTCACCCCTTTCTCTCTCATGTTTCTCTTTTTTGTTCTTTTCTATCTTTATTTTCATGGTTTTTTTTTTTTCATGTTTCTTTTTTTTTAAAACAATAGCGACTAACGAAGTACCCAGCTTTACAAAAAAATAAGTACAGTGTTTGATTCGTTCAACTAAAATTCTTCAAGGTAGTGCCCCAGCATGGCTGCAGTCCAATGGACTGAAACAAGTGAAAGATAAATGATGAATTCGAGATAATTCATATTATTTTTTTTCTTCTGTAAACCAAATCTACTCACAATATTTTGGGCATCCCAGAGCTACTGTAGAAGATGCCTCATGAAACTGAACCTGAAAGCGTAGTTGGGAAGCAAACTTAACCACAGAGCTACTCTTGTGCCTGTTACCTCGAACCACTCTCTGTTTTGTTGTTTAGTACATAGATCAGGCATGGTCACCTAATCACTTGTTTAGTACAGAGATCAGGCATGGTCACCTAATCACTTGTTTAGTACATAGATCAGGCATGATCACCTAATCACTCACTCCAGTATTACACACATAAATATATGTATTATCAAGTGTGTCACTCTTTTACTAAGATTGTAGCATGTGATTTGAGGGAGATTTTTTTTTTTGCTATTTAGGTTGACTGACAACATCATGGCTTGCTCATTGACTTGTCACAGCTGGTTTTACCATGTGATTCATCTTGTACTAAAATCCTCTGTGATAAACTGTTGTCTATCCAAGGGGACAAGGAGCTTGGTGGCACCTTGGGCTAATCTCTACTTTGACCTCAGCTGACCAAAGACTTGTGAGTGGATTTGGGAGACACAAATTGAAGGAAGCCCATGATAGTCCTACCCAAAAATCACTGTCATACAAGCAGTGTGATGGAACCAGGTTTAGCGTCTCCTAATTAAGGAATAGCCAGTGAGAAGAGAGCTCTGTTGTTTTGTTAGGTTGGTTGATCATTGAGTGACGAGAAGATTAATAGAATTTATTTAATCTAGCGATTTGTAGGGCTTAATCCTTTCACAACCATATTTCTAATAAAATACACTGCCTGTTACTACTTAAATAAATTCTGAAAATAATCAGGAATTTAAGAGAACCCAGTAAAATAATTAATATTTTTAGACATAAACAAAATGTGTTCTATGAAAAAATCAGAATTGATCTCAAGCTGTTTGATATTGAAAGAGTTGATAAAGTTTCAGTCCCTGCTTAATCCATAAACTAACTTGCTTTCAATAATCTCTTCCTATATTTGCTTGTTTTTTTTTTGTTTTTTTTCTCTCTCTATGCTCTGTTTTTCTTTTTTCTTTTTCTCTGTCCATCTAATTTAACTACTTTGTGTTTGTTTATTCTGCTATCTAAATTAGCAATAATAATTATATATAAATATATATATGTTATTTTTCTGTGGAATTATATGTGAAAACAAATTAATATAAATCAAAACTGGATTTTTCAGTACTTTTTAGTAGAGTATTATATATCAATTTTCACAAGGGAAAAGTTGAAAGGGTCTTTGAAGTTTCCATTTACCAGCTGTCATCATACTATCTTGTAAAAGTTGATAATTATGCAATCTACTAAAGACTACCCACACAAATGCATACATACATACAACCACTTAATAATTCTAGTTATTAGTAGTTAAACAGTGTGAGCTTTTATGCTTTGATTGCTAACAACACTATTATTACTCATCTATTAACGATATACTATTGCTACACTATTAACATTATTAACAACTTTATCACAATATTAACATCACTGTCACATTCAGTTTCTGTATAAATTTTATATTTAAACTTTGTGTATGCCATGTTTTCTCTCAGTTGTGACCATTGTCCGGGGCAGGGAGGGGGGGGGTCTGTATAATGTCTGGTTGTAATTGTGGTTGTTGTTGTCATTTGTTTTCATTGTTGTTTATGTCATTGTTGTTGCTGTTGTCGTGGTTGTTGTCATTGTTATCTGCCTCCCTCCCCCCTCCAGAGCATCTACATCTACCACAAAAGCTTCTACATGGTCACTTGACATGCTAAAAATAGTGGACAAATCTCCCCTTTCAAAAAATGAAAGACAATTTACTGTAGTCTTATTCATTAATTTTTTTTTTCATTCTTTTACTTGTTTCAGTCATTTGAATGCGGCCATGCTGGAGCACTGCCTTGAAGGGTTTCAGTTGAACAAATCAATCCCAGGACTTATTTTTTAAGCCTAGTACTTATTCTATCAGTCTCTTTTGCCAAAGATACTTGCCCAAGGTGCCACACAGTGGGACTGAACCCAGAACCATATGTTTGGGAAACAAGCTTCTTACCATACAGCTACAACTGGATACATTGACTGAATTGCTTAATGATATTGAATGGGATGGTCAAATACCTTTTGGTAATAGGTCTGCTGCATCATAATCGAACCTTGAGCTTATCAACAACAACCTACAGAAACACACAGTTACATATTGCTCACACTCTCTACAATAATGGTCAACTGTCTGGCCCTTAAGTTTTGGGAAAGGAGGTCATATTGTTGCTTCTGTAGTTGTTTAGCCTTGACCAACACTGATACAGCTGAACTATGATCTTTTATCTTTTAACTGTTTCAGTCATTGGATTACGGTCATGCTGGGGCACTACCTTGAAGGGTTTTTGTCAAACAAACTGTTCCCAGTATTATCTTGCATTTTAAGTTTTCTCTCTTTTGCCAAACCACTAAGTTACGGGAACATAAATCAACAACAGTTGTCAAGCGTTGTGTTAGGGTGGGGATGCAAATACATACATAGTTACAGTTTCTCATTCAAATTATATAATAGGTAGAATTGTCGGATTAAGACAATAGGGTGTTTTGAGGGAGATTTGCCTGCTATTTCTACCAGGTCTAGCTACCATGTAGAGGTCTGAACTTAATTTTCATTCATATCTTTGCATTTCAAAAATTTAACATAATCTTTTCCATAAATCAACTATCATAAAAATTTTATACTATGACCTCACATTTTCTATGTATGTGTGTGTGTGTACCTTAAAAGACGTCAATCATCACGACACACACCTTCACTCACTCACTCTATCTCTCTTTGTCACCCTCTTTCTCTCTCACATACACACGCGCAAGCACGCACATACACACACACGTCCATTTCATATATCTTTTTTGTATGTTCATAATTAAATCAATGTTTTAATGATTAGACAGACGTCCAATAGAAATAGCTCTCAGGAACAGACTACGTACAAATTTGTTCTTCACAACTACTGAAGCTGACCGGTGGGGGGGGGGGGGGGGTTATACAGCTGGAGGCTCCAATCGAAACAGGAGACCTGAAATGATAAGGTTGAGAAATGCTGTTATAGATTATGTCTAACCGAAAACAGTCACAGCCACACCATCCAAACAGACCGGATGAGACTGGGCTTAGCTGCTAGTATATATATATGTATCTATCTTTATAATATATATATATATACATGTATATATATATGACAGGCTTCTTTCAGTTTCTGTCTACCAGTCCACTCACAAGGCCTTGGTTGGCCTGAGATTATATTGGAAGACAGTTGCCCAAGGTACCATACAATGGGACAGGACCTGGAAGCATGTGGTTGGGAAACAAACGTCTTACTACACAGCCATACCTGTGCCTATTTGTTTAAAAAAATAATGGTATGTTAAATGATGAGCCTATGGGATGAAAATGGGTATTGTTATGGTCCTTAAAACACATTAGTATCTTAACAATGTTGCTCTCTAACTCATTTTCTTTTTCTTTTTTCTTTCAACAGGGTATGGAACAAACGGAGCCCCTTTTGTCGAAAAGAGGGAAACCTGAAAGTCAATTGGAACAGTCTACCTCGCAAGCTCCAAACCAAGATGACACAGGAGATGTGAAGTCCAGCTCTGATGTTGCTGATACAGGGACCACCAATGGGCCCTCGTTATCAGCCACAGATCCTGGCACGACGATATCTCCTCCTTGTGAACAAACTGCAAATGTAACGCAGGATGGTGCACCGAGCACATGCAACGTGCGCCCACACACTCAATCAAATGTCCCCTCGAAACATGTGACTGAAGATGGAGGATGTAACACTGGCAGGGTAACTGATGCAGGCTGTTCCAATAACGAGAACGGCCTCGATGCATCAGTGGAATCTCCTACAGACAGCACACCAATCACTCCTCGTGCTGGAACTCACGTTGAGCACGACCAACCGGGGAAATCTAACAGAAACCAATATCTTACTTCTACCTCAAATTCTCTCCTACCACACACTGACCTTGGGGTCTCATCCACAAACACTAATGTACCTCCTCCTCCGTCGTCGACGATACCGACCACCAACACTAATAATACAACTACTAGCTCAACAGGCATTGTTAATAATAATTCGACAAGCTCCTACACCCCAACAACCTCTGACACCTCGTGTGTCGATTCTGCACCAAACTGCAGCCATACCTCACTAAAGTCATCACATCCACAACAGAGTCCTCAGGAAGTTTACAGTAAAATTCCTAACAATCCATTGTTAGCCAGCCACAGCAATCTTCCTCCCAACAGCAGTGTTCTTGGATACAAAGCAACAGTTCAAAGTTCCGACGAGAACCACCACCATTATCAACCACAGAGACCATTACCGACAGACCAACAGCGCCCTCTACTGCTTGACTCCAGCAGTGTGTGTGCTAGACCAACAATCTTGGCAGGCAATTTAGAGTTAGACATAGTGTAAAACTTTAGAACAGTTAGCTTGTTTGTCCCATCAACTCTTGGGTCCCTCTTTCACGTGGAAGTTGGTCCCTTAATGCCTTTTCTTCAAGGGTAAACAAACCAACCCTCTCCAACAGATGCGGGTATTTTTTCAGAAATTTTTTCTCTCCCTCTCTCTCTCTCTCTCTCTCTTACTTTCTCTCCCTCTCTCTCTCTCTCTCTCTCTCGCTCTCTCTTGTATATGTGTATATTATTCAAACCATAAAATCACTCCTCCTTTTGAAAAGGAATGCTGAAAAGAATAAAAAGATTTAAAAGAAAAAGGAAAAAAAAAATGACAGCTGGACAGACGGACAGACACAGACAAAGGAAAAAAAAATTTTTTGTTTTGAATTTATCAAAGAAAAAGTAAAAAGAAAAATAGAAGGATAGAAGGAAAAAAGAGAAAAAAACAAACGAAACTCCTAAACAAATCATTGTTTTTAATGAAAAAAAAAAACGAGTTCATTTAAAAAAAAAAACTAAACAAAAAGAGACAAATTTTACCTCGGAATCAGATAGAAGGAAAGAAGACATAAGAAACGAAAAAAAAAACTTGTCCAGTCAGAGAATGGGGGAGGGGTGGGTGTCTCAGAAAAAAGGGGGTGGGGAACGTAGACCACAGCGCTAAAAAATAATGAGAAAGAAAATAATTTAAAAACACAACCAAAAAAGAAATCAGTTTAAAAAACAAAAGCCACTGCAGCCAAGCTAGCCAGCTTCATTCACATCTAATGTTTAAAACATCGTATCACTCATCAATCATTATTCAGATTTCTTTGTTAATTGAGTATTTTTTTGTTTGTTTGTTTATCTGCAACATTGTTTTTTGTGTTTTTTTTTGTTCATGATTATTATTATTATTATTATTATTATTATTATTTTATATTCTTCCGAAATTTTTTTTCTTTTTGGTTTTAGGTTTTTGTGGGGGGAGGGGTATTTTTCCTGCTCATCTTTTATTTTTTTTTCTGTTTATTCGTGATTTCCAATGGAAAGGCCTTTCTTCACAATTTATTTCTTTGTTATACTTTCTAATGCCCCTTCCCTCTCTCTCTCCCCCCACACCTTTTTTGTGTGTGTGTTTTTGTCTCTCTGTCCCTTTCCCACCCTACCAATCCCTAATCGGAACCATCAACATTCACATCTGTCACAAACCACCTCCCATTTTGCTTCATTTCTATATGTTGGTTTTGTGTGGGTGCGTATATGTATTTGTATGCTCACACACACAATATATGTATATATATATATATATATATATATATATATATATATATATACACATACATACATGTACATATGCAGATTGTTCAGTAAGAAATTGCTGAACTTCATTCGTCATCTACGACAGGAGAGTCCACCATACGCACACACATGCACACACACACACATGTGTACTAAGCCATCCAACATTTTAGAGCCACAGTTAGTTATCTCCCCCTAACGAAGCCCTCTCCTGACCATGACCCCCCTCCTCCTCTCCCAGCCAATAACTCGAACCACTACAGCCATCAACACTACCACCATCGCCACAGCTACTAAGAAGCACAACACTCAGTCAATATCCATATTTGCTTTTTTTTAAAAAAATAACGAAAATAATTCTACACATTGGCAGGAAAACAAAAAGAAAAAAATGGTAATGTGGTAAAATGGTGTCTCGATGTTGTTTGTTTTTTTGTTTTTCTTCCCCCTCTAATATAGTTCACTCATTTCAGTCGTTAGACTGTGGCCAACCTGGGGCACCATCTTGATGGGGGTTTTAGTCGAACAAATCAACCCCTGTAACTTTTTTTTTTTTCCCTTTTTAAATTTGATACGTATTCTATCGGTCTCTTTTGCCGAACCACTAAGAGGATGTAAACAAACCAACACCAGTTGTCTAGTGGCGGATGTGCGGTTGAAAGTGTGTGTGCATGAGAGAGAGGGAGAGAGTGAGTTAGCCAATGTAAGGATTACCAATGATCCTTTTCCAGGCCTTCACGACTGGTGCAAGGGTGGCAGGAAGTTATACTTTGGCCCCAGAGACATGGCTTAAAAACTTACAACAGAGTTGACTCCTAAAGGTACCCAGGGTATGATGGTAATGATGAATTAGGCAAGTGATTAAATTTATATGGGTGTGTGTGTGCATATATATATATATGTGTATGTATGCAAGTGCATATTTGTGTGTGTGTGTGCATGTTTAAATGTATATTATTTATATCAAGTCATTTGTCCCATTTTATAAAGGGGGATTTCTTCACACTTTCCAAATTCCTCATTTACCATTTTCCTCATGCCATTTTTCAAGAGATTATATGAAACAAACACTTCTGAGTATTTGTATACACAGAAACATGCACACACACATACACACACATACATACCCTTTACTACGGACACGGCATCGTTCCTTAACTACCTCGAATTTTGAAAACTTGGTCAGAACATTCCTAGTTTCTACACATTCTTTTATTAATTATTTATTTATTTTATTATTATTATCATTATTACAGTTAATCATTATTAATATCGTTACCATCATCGTTATTGCCATTATCAACATTAACATTTTTAGCAGAATCGGTAGTGCGCTGTACCAAATTCCTTGTGGTATTCTGCTGCATACCTTTTATGTTCTGAGTTCAAATCCTGCCGAGGTTGACTTAGCTTTTTCATTGACTACATTTTTCCCTCTTCCCACCCATCCCTAGTTTGACACTGTACATACAATAGATATATATTTGAGACTTTCCTCTTTACTGCACATAGGCATAACATAGCACTGATTACCCATTGAGTCATTGTGCATTCTCATATTCAACATCTTGCTTAGATTTACTAAGTTGGTACTGCCCAGTTTTGCATGCATGTGTACCCACGCATGTTCATCATAATCTGAAGATTGAGAACGCCAAGCACAGTAGATAGACTCAGTACATTAAAAAATAGGGGTGATTTATAGAAATATGTGTGTGTTTATATTATGCACTCATGTAATGTGTGTGTAAGTATATGTGAATATGCTGTATATATAGTTATTGAGCCCATAACAGCCTCTGCTGAACATTTTCATTATTATTAAGTTTCATTCATGTCGACCTTGCTTTTCATCCCTTCAGAATCAATAAAAAAAAGTACAACTCAAGTACAGAGGTCAATGTAATCAACTAACCTCTCTTCTTCTAAAATTGCTGGCCTTGTACCAAGATTTGAAATTAGTAATTGTTATAAATAGCTGAGGAACAGAATTGGTGGGACATTGGACTAGATGATACCCATCAGTATGTAGTAATGTTTTTTTTTATTTCATTCTGAGTTCAAATGGCAATATGATGGAAGCGGTGTGGGTTCAATCCTCAAGGTGGTGGTGTATTCATTGAACCAACCACAAACTAGCTTTTCTCTGTACCTATTATTTTTAAGGTGACAAGCTGGCAGAATCATTAGCGCGCCAGGCAAAATGCTTAGCAGTATTTCGTCTGTCTTTACATTCTGAGTTCAAATTCTGCTGAGGTCGACTTAGCTTTTCATCCTTTTAGAATCAATAAATTAAGTACTAGTGGAGTCCTGGGGTTGATGTAATTGACTTAACCCCTCTCCCAAAATTTCAGACCTTGTGCCTATAGTAGAAAGGATTAATTATTATTATTATTACTATAGTAAAATTGGTAGGGCCTCAGGCAAATGCTTCCTTGCAGTAATTTGTTCCATCTCTTTCCTTCTTCAGTTCCATTAACTCTACCAAATATCTGCGTACTGCACCAGACCATATGGAATGGATATTTCTAGTTTTCTCCCTTACCTTCTGATATTAAATCTTAGGTGACCTTCTTGTCAGGTAAAATAAGTACCAGTAATACAAGGAGGAGGTAGTCATTGATACCAGACTTTGTTGATAATCTCTCTAATTAGATAACATTCTTGGGAGTTAATCTTAATTTAATTTCAAGCATCAGTAATGTGTTTACCCCTTATCTTAAGATCTTTGTTTTCATAGATGACTTATGGCTGGCTGTATAAATTAATAAATTTTAATTACAAATAACATTAAGAATACTCACTCACTTCTAGTCTCATCAGCCAATGCAAAACATTTTGTTAATTACATACTACTAGTGCTTACATCTAAGGATGAGGCCCACATGCACATGCATAGAATAATCATTAAGATATTGGGATCAATGTATACTAGGAACAAGTAAATTCTGGTTGGGATCATCGAATCATTCTGTCATTTCTTATTTGGAGTTAGTGCCCTCCTTGACTGGTAGCTTGCACCATATCCACCCTTTGGAAGAAGACTTCCTCCTCTCCTTTGCTGAAGGAAGGTGGCAGGTTGATTTCCACAGTAGACTGGCTGTTGGCCAGATCCGTCCTACATGTGATTAAAGCTGTACAACTTAAACCCAGAAATTACCATGGCACAGACATTTAAATGAGTGCTTGCTGGTGTTGCATCACCTTTTATACATTGTGAAATGAGACAGGTTCAGTTGCTGGCAGCCCCAACACAGTCATGCCTGTTGAGCGTATGGATCCTAAACAGGCTAAACTCCTTCACTCTCCCTGTAGCACTGCCAGACCAAGAACTTTTGGTAATTATCCCCCAGCCTGAAAAATCATTCAGAAGAGAACTCCTCAGACTCCTCGTCTTTGATGTCCGGAATCACTTCCAATCTCCAGAAATTGTGAGGGTTGGACCATTCTTGTCCAGCTGGCAGGATATTTGTAGTGAGCATTTGGCAACATTCCAGATGCCAAGTGTCCAGTCTCTGTTTGAGCTTGACTCCAGACTGCAACTCAGAGATAATCTCTCCAGATGTGTTAATCCTCTGCTCCTGCTCGTTATTGGCCTTGGAATAAGAATCCGCAGCTGATTGACCTCTAGCCAGCAGAACTTGTCCCTTCCACAAGAAGCAAAAGAGCATTTGCTCAAATCTGGGTCGGGTTTTTTTTTTTCTTGCAACAAGACATGATAATCCAGCAATGATATTCCATCAAAGTTAACCACCTTTGCACAATGTTTTGGGGACAGTCTCCTTTCAACCTGTTTCTTACTGTGTCTGGTCTCCTCCCTATCATTTAGAAACCCATCTTGTATTTATACCAGTATGACACATCAAGGTTAACATTGCTCTCTTTCCTTTTCATACTCCCTCTCTCTTTTCCTTATTCCTGATAGCACCTTCCAGTTGTTATTTATTATTATTATTATTGTCACCTTGATGGCAAATAAAAAGAAACCATTATTATTACATTCTGAGTTCCAATCCTGTCAAGGCCAACTTTGCTCTCTTCACCCTTCTGGGATTTATAAAACCTAAAGTACCAGTCAGTTACTGGAGCCAATATCATTTAACTACTACCACACTTCCCGTGACAAACAACAACCCCCCTCCCACTTCCCAGTCCCCTTCCCCACTCCCCGACCCCCAGTCAATAAAGTTTCTGGCCTTGTGCCCATGTTTAGAAATAATTATTTTTATTAATGTCATTGAATTTTAATTCCAATTAATCCCGTCCTTGGTCTCCCAAGAATCTTAATCCTTGCCTAGATCTTGCCAGATATCGCATTGCAAAGCCGTCTTGGAGTAACTTCTTACAAACATCATCAGTGTCATCATTCAGAACAAGAAACACTTTATTCCACATCTTGGACATTCATTTACAATATCTTTCTTTATCTTTATTATTATTATTATTATAATTTTTATTATCTGGATTATTATTTTTTTTAATTCATTGTAATTTGCTAACATTACCTTCATCGTCGTCATAGTCACCTCGGCTCCAAACTCTACTTCCCCTAACCTCCACTTTTTTTTGGGGGTGGGGGGTCAAAACTCAGCCCCCCCCCCCACTACCCCCCCCCCCCCCGATCTTTGTTGTTAATCTGTGGCTCTTAACATGCAAAAGGTGGAAATTAGTAAGGCTATGAATAGTATAATCTTGATTGTTGTGACAGTATAGTTTATATACATAATATATATATATATATATACACATAATATATATATATATATATATATATATATATATATATATATATATACATGTATATATACATACATATACACATACACACATATATACACACACACAAATATATAATTTTTATTTATCCCATCCCTCCTAGTGTTTCTATGTATTTTGTCTACGATTTCTTTCATATATATATATATATATATATATATATATATATATATATATATAATGTCTATGTTGCTGTTTTGTTCATTTTTTTTTTCTTTCATCTCATTTCCGTTATCTCATCGATGTTTCATATGATAATTATATTAATAATAATAATAATGATACTAGTGTATTAACTACAGCAACAATAATAGTAAAAGGACAAAAAAATGTAAAAAGACTACCTCACGCCTCTCCCTGTTCGACATATTTTCTCAGGGAGTACTTTTGTAATTTAAATTCGAGCAGGGACGGTTGTGCTGCAGTGCATATACTTATAATATATAGATAATATAGATATATAGATATATAGAAATATATATATATATATGTGTGTGTGTGTATGTATATATATATATATATATATATATATATAGATACATAGATATAAATATATATATAGATATATATTTATCTATATACATATATATATAGATATATATTTATCTATATACATATATATATATAGATATATATTTATCTATATACATATATATATATAGATATATATTTATCTATATACATATATATATATATAGATATATATTTATCTATATACATATATATATATAGATATATATTTATCTATATACATATATATATGTATAGATATATATTTATCTATATACATATATATATGTATAGATATATATTTATCTATATACATATATATGTATAGATATATATTTATCTATATACATATATATATATAGATATATATTTATCTATATACATATATATATATAGATATATATTTATCTATATACATATATATATATAGATATATATATATATATATATATATATATATATCGTAATAATCACTATCACACTCTTCTTTCTTTCTTTGTGATTCTCATTTCCAAACTACGTCATCATTGTCGTCGTCATCAGAATTAATACCGCCATCCAGACATTTAGAACTGAAGAAAAAGAAAATTATGTTTCTATCTACGTATCTACCTATATACATTTCTCTCTCTCTCTCTCTCTCTCTCTATCTCTTTTGCAACACACTCACCTCACATTGCATGCTTCAGTGGACTTCACAGACTGTACTATAATCTACAAGATGGAATCAAAGGAGCCCAAGAATTAAAACCAGGCAGTTAGTGAAGACGATAAACTGTCTTCATAATACATTCATGTACATGCGTACATAAATACATAGATATATACACATTCATGCACACACACACACACACACACACACACACACGTATGTATGTATATGTATGTTTATATGCACTTCATGTTCGTGTGTATATATATATATATATATATATATATATATATATATATATATATATGTATGTATGTGTATATGTATGTATGTGTATATATACGTATGTGTGTATATATATGTATGCGCATATATATATATGTATGCGCATATATATATATGTATGTATGTGCATATATAGATATATATACATATACTCACACACACAAACATACACTTAATGGTGTGTGTATGCATATATATATATGTGTGTGTGTAAGTATAAATATATCTTTTTTTCCATGCAACACAAGAAATGATTCTTTTTTCTAGTGAAGAAGAAAAAAAAAACGTTGGCAGAAATTAGTATAATTATTACTAATTGACTTTTGGTTTCATTATGTAGTTTTTTATGTTTTGTTTTGAAATATGTTTTTTTGAATATTTTTTTCCTTTTGTGTTATGTTACCTATATTTTTAAAACTAGTGGAGCTGGCTTTGTTTTTACATGGAACATGTTTATGCAGACACACATCCTTGTGTACATGTGTGTTTGTGTGTACACCTTTAACTATGTATGTATCTGTATGTCTTCGTGAGTTTAAGAGTTTGCGTGTATGTATTTAAATACATGTATAGATATATATGTAATTGTAGACAAATGTCTGTGTGTATACTTATATGGGTATATATATATATATATATATATATATATATATACACATATATATACACACACGCATATATACACATATTGTATAGATATGCATATAATAGTTGCATGTGTGCTTACTTTCATATATGCACATAAACATACACATATAGATAAATTTTCACTTTTGTGCTTTTAAGATCAGCACTACAAGTAGGGTGGAAGTTATTAGCAAATAGAACAATTAACTAAAGACTTTGTGGTGTTTTTAAGGGGCAACTCTTTATGTTCTTTGTTGGAATTCAGCTGCTGTTTGACTTTGCTGTTCATGACTCTGGAATTGATAAAAATATATAAGGAATACCAGTTGTGTACTGGTGTTGATAACTTTGTCCTTCTCCAACCATAAGCATTGCTATGCCTATATTCATGTAAAATTCTTGCCAGCATTTTGTCCAGTTTTACATTCTGAGTTCAAAAGCTTCAAAGGTTGACTCTGCCTTTCATCCTTTCGAGATTGATAAAACAAGTTCCAGTTACTACAGTGGAGTCATTGTAATTAAGTAGCCCCACCACTTCTCTTCCTCCCAAATTTGTTAGCTTTTTGCCTATAGTAGAAAGGATTGTTGTTTATTAAGGTGGCAAGCTAGCAGAATTATTAGCATTGACAGGCAAAATGTTCAAGAGCATTTCTTCCGGCTTAATGAGTTCAAATTCCGCCAAGGTTGACTCTGCCTTTCTTCCTTTCAGGATCAATAAAATAGCTTCTAGTTAAGCAGTAGGGTTGATATAATCGACTAGACTCTCCCCACCAAAAATAAATAAATAAATAAATAAATAAAGGCTTTGTGCCTGCAATAGAAAGGATTATTATTAAGACAGCAAGCTGGCAAAAAGAATTAGTGCATTGGAAAAGATTCTTAGCGACATTTTGTCTTGATCTTTACATTCTGTCTGGGGTCAACAAGTACCACTTAAGTACTGTAGTTCATGTAATCGGGTAACCCTTCCCTAGCCTTGTGCCTAGAGTAGGAATTATTAGTGTCATTATTATAGTCAGTTCCATCCCAGTAAGTTCAGGAGAATTCACAAAGTAAGTAATTGTTCATCAGGCAAATCTATGAAGATTCAAAGATGCACAAAACAAACACATGCACAGTATGTGCTTGTGTTTGTATATCTGTGGATGTTATATTTGTGTGTATATTTATACGTCTATGTATGTGTATGTACACATATGTGCTTATACATGTTCACATTCACACAAACACCTGTATGTAAATGTGTGTGTGTGTGTCTGTGTATGTTTTGTTACATTCTTGTCTGTCTATGTATGTATGTTACATTTGCTTGGGCATATGTATATGTGTGTGTGTGGCATTTGTGTATATATCTATATGTCTGTGTGTATATGTATACATACATGTACATGTATACATATGTGCATACACACAAACACATGTTAGTATATGAGTTTATATGTATGCGTGTGTGTATGTATATCTGTATATATATGCATACATATATATATACTGACAAGTAATATTCGTAACCACTTTAACATGGCTGTCCATTTTAGCAGGCTCTACTGTGATTTTTTAACTCTGGGAGGACATCTCCTGTAGCTGGTTAATGATGCACAGCTGCGCATCATGAACCAGCTAGAGGAAATGTCCCCTTGGGGTTAAAAGATTGCAGCAGAGTCTGCTGGAATGGACAGCCAAGTTAAAGTGGCTACAAATATCGCTTTTATATATATATATATATATATATATATATATATATATATATATATATACACACACATATATACACACTCACACTTCATGTCTCTCTATGTGTCTGCAGTTTGTCTCGCCCATCCTTCTGACCTTCTCCACCCATGCTGTCATTTTGTTGTCACAATCAGCAGGCAGAAAATTTTCACATCCCATTCGATGTTTCTTTTTATTTTTTCATTTTAATTTTGTCTTCAGCTTCAAACAAAGCTGTGGGAGGTTCATTCTCTCGCCAAGGCAGGTACGTTTTTTTTTTTTTTATACATGTATGTATGTGTGTATATATATATATATATATATATAATTATATGTATATATGTGTGTGTATATATATATATATATATATATATATATATATATATATGCACTTATATGTACATTTATATATATGTATATATATATATTTATGTATACATATGTGTATGTATATATATATATGTATACGTATGTGTATGGATATACATATATATATATATATATATATATATATATATATATATATATACACATGTGTATGTATGTATATATGTATACTTACGTATATATATGTGTATGTATATATATATGTATACTTATATATGTATGTATGTCTATATGTGTACTTATATATATCATATATATATATGTATGGATATATATATATGTGTGTATATATATATATATATATATATATATATATATATATATTCCCTTTTTTGGTTGTCTTTTTTATCGTCACTGTTTATTGTGACTTGGAATTACCAAATTACTATTTGAGAAAAAAAAATTTTTTAATGAAAAAAAGAAACTTTTTTTAAAAAACAATAAAAACCTCCCATAAGTCTTTTTATTTTTATTTTATTTTATTTTTTTTACTTGTTTTATCTTCTGTGCACACTACTGTGTTTCACACTGTTACGTTGAACACAGCAGTGTGTTTTATACTTAGGTGTGTTGTAGACACCACTGTCGTTGCACATTGCTGTGTTGTGTGTATGCACTGTTGTGTCAAACACATCATGTTAATTACAGACTACAGTGTCTCACAGTCACACACACACACACACACACACATACAGAGCAATATCATAGACATGTGTTCCTGACACTGCAGTGTTTATACGCACGGCCGTGTGATCGACCTCACTGTATTGTTACACACCAATATAATTGTTTATATACACACAGCTACGTCTTAGACATTTGCTGTGTTCGTATAGGATAAAGCACAGTGTCATCCACAGCAGTGTTGTCGTTCTACTACATTCGCTGTGTTTTGTGTTTTTTTTTTTTTTAGAAACCAGTACAGTTGTAATCTGTTTAAAGAAAGAAAAAAAAGCCATGTAAGAAGATGTCTGCAATAAACCACAATAAAAGATATAAAAAAAAAACCTCATCATATCATGAAGGAAACGAAATATAAACAAAACTACTGACTTTTCACTGATAAATCACAAAAAGAAAAAAAATTATTATTTCACTGAAATAAAATCTGATCTTTCTTTCTTTCCCTCTCTTGCTCTCTCTCTCTCTCTCTCTCTCTCATACTATTTCTCTCTCTCACTCTCTCTGATTCATTATTCAGTAACAGCCACCACCCTTTATCTTCATGTTTTATGCCTTGCATTTTTCACCTAACGTCTTATGCATACATTTCATGCCTTACACTGCACACCTTCATCTTTCATGCCTTATGCTTTACACCTGGTGCCTCAAGCTTTGCACTCTACAGTTCCTCCCTCGTGCTGCACATCTCATGCCTTACCCTGCACACCTTGCTCCTCATACCTGACACCTTACATTGCAACCTCATGCCTTGCACTTTACACTACATATACCTTACGTTTTACACCTTACAACATATAATCTTCCACTTCATACCTAATACCTTGTTCTTCACATCTGACAAACCACATCTAATCCTTTACAGCAGACACATCTCTCTCTCTCTTTCTCTCTCTCTCTCTCTCTCTCTCTCCTGTGTGTTTCAGCAATCTTTGGAATATTTAATTATTAGAATTTATGGGTCAAGTTTTAATGCCAGTGGTTGAAAGCTGAACAAACTTTATAGGTCCTGAATCCTTTGGCTCTGTTTGTTATCTTTTCAATTGTGTGAATGTGTATAATATATATATATATATATATATATATATATATATATATATACACTTGTAAAACTCCATGTATGATATGCACTTATATTCACCAAAATCCTGGTGTTATGCTACAAGATTTTCTTCATTTACCTAAGAAAAATATAACATCGTAATAAGGCTTCATATTTTTTAAATTATATTGCATTGACTGAAATATTGAAGACCTAATTGATTGTAGTAGCTTATCATCTCAAGAAGCAATTATAATGAACACAATTGTTTAGACATAGCAGTATAGGTTTTCAACACTCATCAGGTCTGATAATCAAGGTGCCTACTATACATGGCTGGTGTATTAAATATGAACCATTAAACAGTGTGTGTGTGATCGTTTGATATCTGCTTTCTATACTGGCATGGTTGGACTGGTTGTTGTGATGTAAGTCAGTTTTTATTCTGTGATACTGCTTTACTTGGATGGATTGGAGGACTGCATCTCATTCGTGTTATGTTGTTGACTTTGGTTTTTACAGTCAGATACCGTTTCTCATACCAACCACATAACACAGTCATCGTCGCTGCTGTTAGCCTTCCTTTTTTTTTTTTTGGCCACGCCATTGGGAAATGCCTATTTTCTTGAGTTACTCAGTTTTTAAATTTGCTTGGAAGAAGCTGTGCAGAAGAAAGGCCATCACACAGACACACAGACGTTCCATCTGTTTCAACATGCATTTTATTTTTCTTCTCCCTTACTAGCATACATTGAACAGAGATATCTGAGGCAAGACTTTACAGCTGAATGCTCTTCCCATTGTCAAACTCTTCTTTTTCTCAAGTAAATGGCTACTTTTTTGAAAGCACAGAGTAATCGGTCATAATGTCGAGGAATATATACCTCATTCACCATGGGATGTTGACATTAATGTGTGTATGTATGCATATTCTTTTACTTGTTTAACTGTGGCCAAGCTGGAGCACCACCTTAAAGGAGTTTTTTAGTTGAACAAATTGACCCCATGACTTGTTCTTTGCAAGCCTAGTACTTCTATTGGTCTCTTTTGTCGAACCACTATGTTACAGGGATGTAAACATACCATATATATGACGGGCTTCATTCAGTTTCTGTCTACCAAATTCACTCACAAGGCTTTGATCGGTCTGAGGCTATAGCAGAAGACACTTGACCAAGGTGCCACACAGTGGAGTTGAACCCAGAACCATGTGGTTAGGAAGCAAGCTTCTTACCACACTGCCATGCCTCTGTCTATATATATATATATATATATATATTATAGAGAGGAAGGGAATATATTGTTTGTACAAATAGATGTGCAACTGTTAATGTTGTGTTTAGAACTGCCTGTAGATCATCATATTCCAGGTTTTAAGTAACTATTTTACTAAACAGTAGTACTTGTTATGATGTACAGAGCAAATGTAGGAGAAAATAAGACCCACATATTTTTATTAACATGAGGATGTGTATCTATATATGACAGGCATCCTACAGTTTCTTTCTATAAAGCTCACAAGACATTGGTTGGCCTGGGGCCATAACAGAGGACATTTGGCCAAGGTGCAACACTGGGAGTAAACCCCAAAACAACTGGGTTGAGAAGTATGTCAAACCTTGTTGCATTATGGGTCTTTGCACCCAAGAAGTAAACTTAGTTATTCAGTAAATAGAGACCAATAAAATAGCAGATCAAATAAGGGAATGATCTAATCAACCAGGACTGTTGCAGAGCATGTCCCAGTATAGCCACAGTCCAGTCTGTGAAACCCGTGTATAAATTTGGGTGGGCCAGGCCTATAAATATGTTCGATTTTGTTCCATGGTTATTATCCTTTTTTTTTTTTTTTTAAATGAAAGATATGGCGTTCACATTAAACCCTCCAGCCTTCCCAATTTATGATATATAGCTGGCTAACATAGTGATTTACCCCTGTCATGTCAGTCAACTAGAATCTTCCACAACCTTACTCTTACCTTTCTTTGCAAACTATTATTTACCTCAACCAAATTTTATATTTATTAAAACTGAATGTAGGCATAGGCATGGCCGTGTGATTTAGAAGCTTACTTCTTAATCATGTGATCTTGGGTCCAGCCCTACTGCTTGGCACCTTGGGCAAGTGTCTTCTCGTATAGCCTAGGGCCAACCAGAGTCTTGGGAGTGGATTTGGTCAACAGAAACTGAAAGGCCATCATGTGTACCCTTGTCCAGACATCAAGGTCATTTGTTTCCAGTCTTCTGTTTAAAAAAGAAAAAAACCTGTCTGACTATGGGAAAATATTAACTTGCTCAGAAACAAATTAGGGTTGGCAACAGGAAGGGCATCCAACTGTAGAAAATCCACCTCAATAAATTTCATCTGTTCCTTGCAATCTAGCTAATGTAATTATGCCAAACCAGATTCTTCTACAGCTTTACTCTAAGAATCCATTCTTTGGAAACAGATATTTACATCAATTATATTTTATATTCTTTAGAAACCAAATGTTCAGGGTATTTTCCCTCTACTCAAGGTTAGTGGAGTTTATTTTTACTCGTTATTACCTGTTTAAAGGTACTCTCAGAAATTTGTTGGAAATTTTTTCTTATATAACATTTATTTCTGATTTATCCTGTTGAACTTCTTTTAATTTTTAACCCTAACACCTTTTAATTATTGTTTTTTAACACGTTTTAATGAAATTTCTGTCTTGGGAGGGTCATTACAGCAATAATATCTAACCAATTTACTAATTGATCATTTGTTTAATGTGATGGTTAAACAATCAACCAGTTGTTTGTTTGGTCAAAGTCCTTTCATTGCTATTGAAGAGAGAAGGCCTGTCATTGATGAGGTTGCTAATAGCAATGAAGGGACTTTGACTAACAAACAACCACTTGATTGTTTAACCAACACATCAAACAAGCAATCAGTTACTTAACTTGGTTAGAAACTTAACCAAATTGACTAACTGTAAAAAACTGATACTGAACCCATATGTGTCATCATCATCATCAATTCACATGTTTTCTGTGCTGGCATGGGTTGTATGGTTTGACAGGAGCTGACTAGCTGAAGGGGCTGTTCAGACTCCAGCTGTCTTGGAATGGTTTCCATGGCTGGATGCCCCTCCTAACACCAACCACTTTACAAAAGGTACTGAGTGCCTTTATGCAGCACCAGCACAGGTGCTTTTTATGTGGTACCAACACCTACAAGCCTGTGCGATTAGGGATGCTCAGCTGGAGAGGGTTGCAAGAGACGAGCCTGTATGCAAGGATAACCATGCTTTTACTTAGCTTGATATGGCTTTTCAAGCTCAATAAACTGCCAGGAATCTTGATCCCTTGTCATCCCCTCTGTGAGTTCCAACGTTTGTAGATCCTTTCTCACCACTTCGTCCCACAGCTTTCTGGGTCTACCCCTTCCACATGTTCCCTCTACAATTAGATAACAGCATCTCTTGATGCAACTGTCTTTGTTCATATGCATTACATGGCCATTCCAGCACACTCCTCTCTCTTGCACACTACATCTGATTCTATGTATACCCAGTTTCTGTCTCAAACCACTTACACTCTGTTGAATATGCACACTGATATTACCCATCCAGCGAAGCATAATGGCTTCATTTCTTTCAAGTCTTTGCATACCCTTAGTAGTCACTAAAAGAGGTTAGTAGCTGTCTGATCTTGGCCCAGCCTATTCTTATTCTTGCAGCTGTGCTTTTGGAGCAGTTACCCCCCCCCCCCCCACTACTAATTTGGCCACTTTAGTAATGGAAACTGTCTTATTATTAATGGTGCAATGACCCTACCAAGATTTGTTTCAACTCATGAATTCACAAGATCTTGCAAACCAAATACGAAAATGAAGTATGATGTGTGTGTGTGTGTGTTTGAAGAAAGTGAGAAATAGATATATCTTTACTCACTCGTGGTTACCCTAGAGAGATACTGATTATGTTGAGATGTATTAATTGTGACTTATCTGTATGATTTGGTGACTATTTTCCTTTATAACAACTAAAGCTGAGATTTCAACCCAACAAGCTTATGGCCAAGGTAAGTTACACAGAATGACATAAATATAGTTAAGTTAGTTGTTAACATGATAATAGAAACAGATAATATTTCCTCAAAACTTTTAGTAACAATCTGTGTGCACAACAATCCCATGTTTTATCAATATTCTTTTTCCAATGACAAAAATATCATCAACACTGGACACCCACTTTTTCATGCCTGCAAGGGGCAGATGAAATTTGTTGAGGCAGATTTTCTACAATCTGATGCCTTTTCTGTTGCCAACCTTTATCTGTTTCTAAACTGTCTGTTGTGGCATGGTCTCTACAGCTGGATGCCCTTCCTAATGCCAACCACTTAACAGTGTGTTAGGTGCTTTTTATGTGCTGCCAACATGGGTCCATTTATGCAGCACCTGCACAGGTGCTCTTTAAGTGGCATTAATAGTTGAAACAAACTGCCTACAAAATGATTATTCATCAAGATATACTCTTTTGTCTATTGCCATGTTTGTGCCAGAAGCTCAATTGCATGCTTATACCGTTTGGCTGTTTTAAAGGCAAAAAAACTCCCCCCCCCCCCCGTTTTCAACCTCATCCACATTGTTGAACTAGAACTAGTGAGGTCACCACCAAGTATTTTGAAGGACAAATGAAGAGAGAGAAAAAACCCACAAACTGAATGTGATGGGGAGGTATTTTTGAGTGAAACAGGTGGCATTATGCCAGATGTTGGAAGTCTGTTGGTTATGACAAGTATTCCAGTTGATCCAATCAACAGAACTGCCTGCTCGTGAAATTAATGTGCAAGTGGCTGAGCACTCCACAGACATGTTTGATTTTAACATAGGTCTTGGAGAGATTCATTGTGAAACAGAGTGTGACAAGGTTGGCCTTTTGAAATACAAGTACAACTCACTTTTGCCTGCTGAGTGGAGTAGAACAACATGGAATACAGTGTCTTGCTCAAAGACACAACACACTACCGAGAATTGAACTCATGACCTTATGACTGTGAACTGAATACCTTAACCACTCAGTGAAGCACAGGTGTTCTTGCTAAAGAGAAGATACATGCCTACCCCCACATTATATAAAGTTTGGATGGGAGTAAACAGAAAGATGGCGACGATATTGATGAAATGCCAATTTATATGATGGTTTTATAGTTACAAAGGTTTCTTCCTAACTATATAGTCCTGGGTTCACAGCACCTTGGGCAACTGTCTTCTACTATAGCCCCAGGTCAACCGGAGCCTTCTAAGTGGATTTGGTAGATGAAAACTGAAAGAAGCCTGTCGTGTGTGTATGTATGTATGTTTGTGTATAGCCTTGTCTAGACGTCATGATGGTTGTAAATGAGCATTGTTGTCATACAAGCAAGATTGTTCATTCCAGTTTTCTGTGAAAAACTGTCTGACCAAAGGGAAATACCACTTGCTTGGGAACAGGTAGGGGTTGCCAACAACAACAACACTACTCATCTGTAGAAAATCTGCATCAATAAACTCCACCTGACTCCTTACAAGCATGGAAAAGTGGCATTAAATATTGATGATGTTATATATATATATGTATCAGAACTAGAAGAGAAGTTTCAGGTGTGGAAGCAAGGATTAGAATTGAAGGGCCTTAGAGTCAACCTAGCTAAAACCAAAGTCCTAATAAGTAGGAAGGTAGACAAACCACAAACCCTTTCATGTAGATGGCCCTGCTCGATCTGTGAAAAGGCATAGGTAGAAACTCTATAAGATGTACCCAGTGTAAGCTATGGACACGAGGTGCAGCAATATCAAAGGAAGGCTTACTAGAAAGATAGTTTTTGTATGTGGCAGATGCTCAGAAGCAATAAACACTGAAAGTGTGTAGAAAACAACTTCTGCCACATTCCAGGGAGAAAACTAGTAGTCGATAGCTTCGGTTACCTAGGTGACCGAGTCAGCGCTGAGTGTGTAGCTGCTAGAATAAGAATAGCCTGGGCAAAGTTCAGAGAGCTCTTACCTCTGCTGGTGACAAAGGGCCTCTCGCTCAGAGCAAAAGGCAGACTGTATGACACGTGTACGAACAGCCATGCTACATGGCAGTGAAACATAGGCCGTAACTGCTGAGGACATGCGTATGCTCGCAAGAAATGAAGCCAGTGTCCTCCGCTGGATGTGTAATGTCAGTGTACATACTCCACAGAGTGTAAGTACCTTGAGAGAAAAGTTGGACCTAAGAAGCATCAGTTGTGGTGTGCAAGAGAGACGATTGCGCTGGTATGGTCATGTGGCAAGAATGGATGAGGATAGCTGTGTGAAAAAGTGTCACACCCTTGCGGTTGAGGGAACCTATGGAAGAGGAAGACCTGGGATGAGGTGGTGAAGCACGACCTTCGAACATTAGGCAATGACTAGTGACCAAAACCTTTGGAAATATGCTGTGTGTGAGAAGACCCGGCAAGCCAAGTGAGACGATAATCCGTGGCCCACTTATGCATACCTTTCCTTCATTGGACACTAAACTCTGCTTGCGAAGACCTGTTGAGGCAAGTGACATCGAAATCGAACCAAATTCGACGACTGGCACCCATGCCATCCTTTCCTTCATTGGACACTAAACTCTGCTTGCGAAGACCTGTTGGGGAAAGTGAAATCGAAATTGAAATTGAACCAAATTTGATGACTGGCACCTGTGCCAGTGGAGCGCTAACAGCACCGTCCAAGCGTGATCAATGTCAGAGCAGCTGTCTGGCTTCCATGCCGGTGGCACATAAATAGCACCATTTGAGCGTGATCGTTACAGCGTCGCCTTACTAGCACTTGTGCTGGTGCCATGTGAAAAAACATTCGAGTGAGGTCGTTGCCAGTACCGTGTGACTGGCCCTTGTGCTGGTGGCACGTAAAAGCACCCACTTCACTCTCGGAGTGGTTGGCGTAAGGAAGGGCATCCAGCTGTCGAAACTCTGCCAAATCAGATTGGAGCCTGGTGCAGCCATCTGGTTTGCCAGTCCTCAGTCAAATCGTCCAACCCATGCTAGCATGGAAAGCGGACGTTAAACGATGTTGTGTGTGTGTGTGTGTTGGACAAAGTGATTCTAGATAAACTGGAATGGTCATGGCTGGAATATTTTTGATCATACACAGGTTTACTCAGGGTTAACTTGGGGCTTAATATCAACTGCGAAGAACACAAACTAACGAGAAAGCTTGTATGTAATTGTTAAACTGGCTAGAGATAACAGCCAAATTTCCCTCAAATGGCACTTTTCTTACTAAAAGGGCTCGAAATGTAGTTCTAGATACTTCTACATACGCAAGATAGTCACGGTTGGATTGTCTTTGCTGTAAGGTCTACTGGATCAAGAGCTAACCTGAGATTAAATATCCCTTTATCTAATTTACTGAATTCCACCAAAACCTTTATATTGGTTTCAAGTTTGGTGCAAGGCCGGCAATTTTGGGAGAGGGTAATTCAATTACATTGACCCCAGTGTACAACTGGTACTTATTTTATTGACTCCCCTCCCCCCAAAGGATAAACTCAGAATATGAAGTAGGACAAAATGCTACTAAGCAATTTTTCCTGTGTGTTAACAATTCTGCCAGCTCACCAACTCATTAGAAATATAATTAAAATAAAAGTAGAAAGCTAGCTCGTTAAGGAAATTTCGATTAGAGATGTAAGCAGTATTTATATTGAGAAGTAATGTTTATTGCCACCTAAACATGGGTGTTCTATAAGAACAGCTGATACTACTTTAACCCCCCCCCCCCCCCCCCGGAGGACTTCTCTTCCAGCTGGAGGAAGAGAACTCTCTACTATTCTTCCTGGGAGACTACCATATCAAACATTGAAATTTCTTTTCATATTTTGTTTTGGTTAACCCTTTTAAATCAAGAATCATCAACTTCTTTATGTAAGCCACAATTATTATTATTATTTTTATTAGATACATTAATGCTGCAAGCTGGCGGAACCATTTGCTTGTTGGACAAAATGCTTAGTGGCATTTCTGATGACACTCTACATTCATCATTTAACGTCCACCTTCCATGCTAGCATGGGCTGGACAGTTTTGACAAGAGCTGGCCAGGTAGAAGACCACACCAGGCATCTGTATCTCTTTTGGCATGGTTTTTACGGTGGGATGCCTTCCCTCACTCTAGCTATCCTGTAGAGTGGACTGAGTGCTTTTTATGTGGCACCAGCACAGGTGAGGTTAGTTTTAGCATGATTTTTACAGCTGGATGCCCTTCTAAATGTGAACTACTTCACAACGTGGACTCGATGCTTTTCATGTGGTACCAGCAAAGGCAGGGTCACCAAGTAACTTTCAAGACAAGGAATTTTAAGAGGGGAGGGGCCATTGGAGGAGGTGATCTTGCATCAGGTGATGATAAGTTAGTGTGACAGAGAGGCAGAAACCGGTGTCTTGCTAGAGAGGAGGTACATGGTTATCTGGCTAGAGAGAGAGAGAGAGAGAGAGAGTAATCAACTTGCCCCTCCTCTCAAAATTGCTGTCCTTGTGCCAAAATTAAAAAGAATTATTATTATTTGTTACTTGAAGTTGGTGAGATGGTAGGAGCATTAGCACATTGGACAGAATGCTTAGAATTTCTTCCAGGGTTCAAATTCCACTGAGGTCGACTTTGTTGTTCATCCCTTTAGTATTGATTACTGTCAAGTTAATTACCAGTCAAGTACTGGGGTCAAGGTAACTGACTACTCCACTCTCCACTGAATGGCCTTTTGCTAAGATTTGAAACTATTATAATTAGGTGCAGGAGTGGCTGTGTGGTAAGTAGCTTGCTTACCAACCACATGGTTCCAGGTTCAGTCCACTGCGTGGCACCTTGAGCCTCAGGCTGACCAAAGCCTTGTGAGTAGATTTGGTAGACGGGGACTGAAAGAAGCCCATATATATATATATATGTCTGTGAGTCTGTCTGACTGTGTCCCCCCCCCCCCCACCATCGCTTGACAACCGATGCTAGTGTGTTTACATCCCTGTAACTTAGTGGGTCGGCAAAGGAGACTGATAGAATAAGTACTAGGTTTACAAAGAATAAGTCCTGGGGTTGATTTGTTTGACTAAAGGTGTGCTCCAGCATGGCTGCAGTCAAATGATTGAAACAAATAAAAGAGTAAAAAAGTTACGTTGACCCATGTCCACAATGCACCAAGCGATTCAAAATCCCCTTTAGTACTAATCTAAACTTCCTTGTAACCAAGGCCAGGGACACATTCTGAAGTACATCTCATCTCTCCATCTCTTGTCCCTCCCACACTCCTCACCACAACCTCCACTGCAGTCTCTCAGCTCAGGGATTCCAGCTTCGCTGGTCAGTCTATGGCTCTTCTATTTTCCATAATGTCAGCTGCCTGGGCCACTTCTGGCAGTTGGACTAGGGATGCCCAGACAACTGAACAAGATTTGTACCATATTTAGGACAAAAAAACAAAACAAAAAGAAGCGCATAAAAGATAAGACAATATATTCGTAACAAGGCGAAGGCGTGGCTGTGTGTGGTCCACTGCGTGGCACCTTGGGAAAGTGTCTTCTACTATAGCCTCGGGCCAATCAAAGCCTTGTGAGTGGATTTGGTAGTCGGAAACTGAAAGGAGCTTGTATATATATATATATGTGTGTGTCGGTGTCCCCCCCCCGCCCCCCCGCCATCGCTTGGTAACTGATGCTTGTGTGTGTATGTCCCCCGTAGCCTAGCGGTTCAGTAAAACAGGCCGATAGAATAAGCACGAAGCTTACAAAGAATAAGTCCTGGGATCGATTTCTTCGACTACAACCCTACAAGGCGGTGCTCCAGCATGGCCGCAGTCAAATGAACAATAAAAGAATATATTTTATATAGACTTTAATTGCTAAAAGGTCTTGTGAATCGCCATTAACAAAATAATGCTTGGCTGGTCAAGGGAGACAACTATATTTCGGTATCAATTGTTCTTTGTTGCGTGAAAGGTTTAGTAAATACTCGCTTACAATATAAACAAAAATGTATTCGGTCTTCTTCATCCACTATAATTTACGATGTATTCGTACCAATATATTAAAATAAAAGCTCTTATTAACAAAATACTCTAGTGGAGGTTTCAAATCTTTGCCAGAAATTACAAGATGCCTTATTAAATATTTTTATCTAAGCAACCAAATTTTCATCAACAAAAAGATTGTGTGTGAAGAAGGGAGTCAAAAACAGCCTTGACATAGTAACCAAATCTCATTCAACTCTTTGTAGTAAGCCCAGTAATTGAAACAAATTTAAATATCTTCATTTTCACAGTAGAATTGTTACTTTGGTGGCCTGACAGGTCAGGATGTTTAGAAGTGGAGGTTTCAAATCTCTGCCAGGAATTACAAAACACATTATTAAATACTTTTATTTAAGCAACCAAATTTCACTCATCAAAAACATTGTGTGTGTGCAAAGAAGGGGCCACAAGGCAGCCTTCACATAGTAACCAGATCACCCTCATATATTTATACAATATTTGAAGTAAATTTAAGTATCTTAATTTTCTCATAAAAATTGTTGCTGTTTTGGTGGCCCAGTAGGTAAGGGTGTTTAAAAGTAGTAACAAGACACAAGCTAGAGGTTTCTAATCTCTGCCAGCAATTACAATGTCGTCTTATTAAACATTACCATTTTTTATCTCTAGAGATATATGGAAAAAAAAAATTGGTAGGAGCATTAGCACATTGGACAGAATGCTTAGAATTTCTTCCAGGGTTCAAATTCCACTGAGGTCGACTTTGTTGTTCATCCCTTTAGTATTGATTACTGTCAAGTTAATTACCAGTCAAGTACTGGGGTCAAGGTAACTGACTACTCCACTCTCCACTGAATGGCCTTTTGCTAAGATTTGAAACTATTATAATTAGGTGCAGGAGTGGCTGTGTGGTAAGTAGCTTGCTTACCAACCACATGGTTCCAGGTTCAGTCCACTGCGTGGCACCTTGAGCCTCAGGCTGTATATATATATATATATATATACATACGTAATATATATATATATATATATATAATATATATATATATATACATAATATATATATATATATATATATACATAATATATATATATATATATATACATAATAATAT
>NC_142950.1:6302952-6315452 GCF_046866305.1 Octopus bimaculoides
ATGGATTTGGTAGACGGAAACTGAAAGAAGCCCGTCGTATATATATGTGTGTGTGTGTGTGTGTGTGTATGTTTGTGTGTCTGTGTTTGGCCCCCCCCCACCAACAACGCTTGATAACCGATGCTGGTGTGTTTACGTCCCCGTAGCTTAGCGGTTCGACAAGAAAGGCCGATACAATAAGTACTAGGCTTCAAAGAATAAATCCTGGAGCCGATTTGCTTGACTAAAGGCGGTGCTCCAGCATGGCCGCAGTCAAATGACTGACACAAATAAAAGAATAAAAATTAAAAAATATATATATATATATGTACATATACCTATATATATATATATATACATACGTATAGATATACATATACATATATACATACATATGTATGTATATATATATATATATATACGTGCGTACGCACTTCCATAAACACGCTGACAGACCTATGGAGAGCTGCTAGAACACACAGACACATAATTGCACATTTGTACGAACACACAGACACAAACAGCAAGCACCTGCGCTTTTTCTCATTCCTCCTCTCACTCTCACTCTCTCTCCCACCCTTCCGCTCTCTGTCTGTCTCTCACTTTCTTTCTCTTTCTCTCTCTCTCTTTCATACGCATACACACATATACACGCACATGCGCGTGCAGATGCACTTAGAATGACATACTGACATACATATCGGTATACCTAAACCCAACAGAGAGTGACATACTGACACACATTAATACATATGCATAAGTAAACATGTGTATGTGTTTGTGTGTGTGCGTGCGTATATATGTGTGTGTGTGTATTTAAAAAATATACATACATATAAATGATCATATATTCATACCTATCTATTTGTCTACACACACACACACAAACATACACACCCTCACATATATATATGCATATATACGTATAGATATACACACACACATATATATATATATATATATATATATATATATATATATATGTATGTATGTATGTATGTATGTATGTATGTATGTATGTGTGTATGTATGTGTGTATGTATGTGTGTATGTATGTGTGTATGTATATATGTATGTTTGTATCTCTGTATTAACACGCGGTAAACCGGAAGTCCCTTTAGCATTGAAACAGGCAAATGAAACTTTCATTTCTTTATTTTTATTTTGTTAGTTTGTTTTGACATTATTTTAGTACGCTCTTCCTTAGTTTGTTTTGATTATATACAGACGTATGTACACACGTATGTATGTATGTATGTATGTATGTATGTATGTATGTATGTATGTATGTATGTATGTATGATTGTATGTATATACACACACAGGTGTATGTATGTGTATGTATTTATCTATCTATCTATGTATGCACGTATGTTTCTATGTATGTATTTATGTATGTTTGTATGTAGGTATATATGAATTGATGCATGTATGTATATATACATACATGTGTATGTATGTGTATGTATTTATATATGTATATTTGTATGTGAGTATACATCAATTTATGCGTGTATGTATATACAAACATATTTATGCATGTATGTATATATGTATGTATGCATCTATGTATGTATGTATGTATGTATTTATATATGTGTGTTTGTACGTAAGTATATATGAATTTATGCGTGTATGTATACACACACACATACATACACACATATATGCATATATACAGACATGGCCTGGGTCAATAATGGCCGAAACCTATCAAAGTAAGTATCACATGTAATATATGTGTGCATATTTAAGAAATACATATGCATATATTTATACACACACACACACATATATATATATGTATGTATATAGAGTGGCCCAAAAATAGGTTTACAGTTATCACGTAGGCACTTCAAATTTCTTCTAAAAACATTTTACTACTTTTAAATTTCTATCTTACAATTAACTTAATTAGCATAGAATAATGGTTTCATGTTTTTTATAATTAAGATCTAAAGTGTTACTATATGAATGCGAAAGAAACAGTTGAATAACTGTAAACCTACTTGTGGGCCACCCTGTATATATATATACATGCATATATATATATATATATATATATATATATATATATATATATATATAATTAAGGATAAAATCATTATAAAATCAATGTTCTTATCAGTGGCTAGCATGCTATAAAAAACCATATAGGTAAGAATTAATATAGATATAATTATAGATATAATTATAATTGGAGTGTTTGATGTCGTTTTTAGAGTCGTTTGACGTCCATTTCTAGCATGTTGCTACTGTTTCTCTTTACCCTTAATTATAATTAATTATATCTATATAAATATCTTTCTCTCTCTACAGACAGAACTCTCAGCGCAAGACCTTATTAAAAATTTCAAGTTGTGTTCACATGGCGTGCTGTAAGGAACCTGGTTACGGATTAGAAACATAGAGGTGCTCCTTTGGCGTGTGATCTAGAAGGGAGATTAGTTTAGGGTACTTTTTAAATTACTTTGGACATACTTAACATTGTAAATGTCTTTTTTCAACATTTTTAGTATTCTAATAGTAAGAAAACCAGATAATAATTAAGACAAGCCCGTAGATTACCCACCAAAGTTAATTTACTCACGCAGATTACACAGTAAGTAGCACTAACTCAAAGTAAACTAAAAAGTAGCCTAAAGTTATCTCCCTTTAAATTATAAATCACACGCCAAAGTGGCTCGTTTCTTTTTCTTAAGAAATGATGTAAATTTAGTGCTGGTTTCTTGTAAAAATGCAACTGCCTTCGTCTCGTTGCTGATCGCACTGTAAAAATCTCTTGCTAACATCTTACGAGTTTTTAGAAATTGAAAAGTAAATTAAAAAGTAACCTAAAGTAATCTCCCTTTTAGATCACACGCCAAAGGAGTACCAGCACATATATGTTATACGTGTATGCTATGTCTTTTCTATAAATATGTTCGAGGTATTAACAGATAGGTGCTTCTGAAAGGAAATAGGCAACCTTTTCTAATTAAGTTTGTTTAATTATGGCTTAATTACACGTAGGTGTTCTCAGTATAAAAATTGAATCAGTATAAAAATTGAATTTTTGTTCGTTAGATTGGAGATTTTGATTGGTGGTGGTGGTGGTTGTAGTGGTGGTGGTGGTGGTAGTGGTTGTGGTGGTGGTGGTAGTGGTAGTGGTGGTAGTGGTGGTGGTCGTGGTGGTGGTGGTGGTAGTGGTGGTGGTGGTGGTGAGCGTGGAGTTGATCATGTTATCCACGTGTACCCTAAATACACTCATGCTCACACCTACATAGAAGCGGGTTGTGCGGAAACGTTGCTGCACCCTTTTGTACAGATACAATCATGTGTGCTTAAACACACATACCGACATAGTCATATATACACACCCGGATACATACATACATACATACATACATACATACATGCACATATACACATGTTCGCATATATAAACATACGTATGTATATCTACACACTCTCTCTCATACGCAAACATGCGAGAGCGCGCACATCCCCACACATACACGCACGCACACATACACATGTCCGTCTACACCAAGGCTGACCAACCTGAGGCCCGCGGGCCACATGCAGTCCGCAGACTTTTATCGTGTGGCCCACTTGATACTTTCTTGAAATGGGTTTATTTAAACATACATTAAAAAAAATTCTATCAAAAATTAAAGATTGTAATGAAAAGTAAAAAAGAAAGATACTACTGTTTTAGCAACGTTAATATTTCATGTTGAATCAACAATCATTCATTCATTGTTGTAATAATAGCACGAGAAAGCAAAATGCTTTCAATTCTGTCAGTATAGAAGCGGTCCTCAAAAAACTTTCTGTGATTAAAGTGGACCGCAATGTAATTCAAGTTGGCCAAGTCTGTTCTATACAGAGGTATGCATACATACATATACCTACATAGTCACGCATACGCTAAGATACACACTTATAAACACACACACACTAACAGTACTCTCGGTGATTTTCAGAAGGATGTTCGATTTGGAAAATGAAGAGTATTACTTATTAATTCGACCCCGAAAGGATAAAAGGCAAAGTCGACCTCGGCGGAATTAGAACTCAGAACGTAACGGCAGACGAAATACCGCTAAGCATTTCGCCCGGCGTGCTAACGTTTCTGCCCGCTCGCCGCCTTGTATGAACAATAATATTGATACACGTTATCAATTGCACGTCGTTCTTGTTTTTGTTGTCATCGCTGGCGTCGTCATAACTTTTAGTGTTGTTTTAGCTGTTGTTGTTGTTGTTATTGTCATCACTATCGTTGTCATAGTTTTTCTGGTTGTTGTTGTTGTTGTTGTTCATATGTTTATCTTGAGCTGCCATCATCATATTTGATGTTTATTTGATGTTTAAAATCAAATAAATCAAAACCAAAACAATATCCCCACCACAAAAAACACCAACATTTCTTCACACACCACCTCCCTATTTCACTTACACGCCCACCGCACGCCGCCCTACACCCAAATCTTTGTAATTTAAGATGTCCTACCCTGAATCATACCCCCACCCCCCTTCTAATCAGCAACGATATCAGAGGAAACAACTTCGAAATTTCGGAACAGTCTTTATAGTTGAGATCATGAAACCCCTCGGGGCCCGTTACTGGTGAGGAAGTACCAAGTACTGCCGCCACAGAGATTTCACAAGGAATTAACATTGCTGTCCGCCTCGACAATATTTTTCTATGGTGTTTCTCGAGGCACGGATCCGTGTTTCGATGTACGTATGTGCTTGTCTCTTTGTGTGTGTGTAGTGGGGTATGAATGTACGTTCACATATTTTCATGTGGGTGAGTGCGTGTACATATATGTGTTTGGTTATATGTGATTGTGTGTGCGTGAGTGAGAGAGAGACAGAGAGAGTAGGTGTGTGTGTGTGTACATACACGTGCGCATATATAAACACATACATATTTATACATATATACATATATATATATATGTGTGTGTGAATGGATGGATGTAAATATGTATGTGTGCATGTGCGCATTTGTGTGTGCATATGTCTTTGGTTACATTTGATTATATGTATGAGAGAGTGTGTGCGTGTGAGTGTGTGCGTGCGTGTATAGTTGTCTATGCATATGTGTATATATGTATAGTGGTATACATGTATGCATGTTTATATTTTGATACGCGTGTATGATTGTGTGTGGCTATATGCGTGTATCAATGTGTATGCATATATGTGTCATTCTTTACATATTCATGATATACGTTTATTATATATATATAGATAGATATTATTATAAGATCTGGTAATTAGTCATATATTAATATATTAATTAATATCGATTAATTATCAGGGGGCCAGCACATTTAAAGAATCAAAGAGATTCAGAAATATTATCTGCAATCTCAGGGGATTAAGGTACATTTTAAAAATAACGTCGACCACTAACGCGGACAATTAATGCGCTAGAAATAGATCACATTTTGTGTCTATTAAGACCTAAAAAGTTCTCAACATGAAATATAGCAGCATACCAAAAACGTGAGCGGGCAAGACATTTAAAATCACCTAAAAAAATCATTATTAAACAGGAACCAGGTTTCGGATTTAACAAATTCTTACCATTTGTCTATTCCTCATCAGCCTGATTTGTAATGTAGCAGCAATTATCAGAATCGCATGTATAGTTGCCCACCGCCATGGGTGCGCGTGCATATGGTTCTGCTAATTACAGCTTAATGGTAAAGTTCAAAAGTCTTCGTTTTGGCGCGCTAATTCCAGGAATATATCCGCAGAAACTATTTACTGTGTCGAATATATTCAGAATGAGAACATGAGTAATGGGTAAATATTATTATAAGATCTGGTAATTAGTCATATATTAATATATTAATTAATATCGATTAATTATCAGGGGGCCAGCACATTTAAAGAATCAAAGAGATTCAGAAATATTATATATGACTAATTACCAGATCTTATAATAATATTTACCCATTACTCATGTTCTCATTCTGAGAACGTAAACACACCAACATAGGTTGTCAAGCGATGGTCGGGGAACAAACTCACACACAAAAATACATACATACATACACACACACATATATATCTATATCTATACTATATATAAAACAGAGATGTGTGTGTAATCGCTTTTCACGTGAAATCGACTTCACCAAATGCTTCCATACTTGTGATGCGTGAATAATTTGACCTTGGATAAATCTTAGGCTCTTCATTTGATTTTTTTAATTAAAAATAAATAATATTGTTTTATATTTAAGATTCACTTCTTTAAAAAGGTTCCTCAATGTCAACTTCCGGTATTGACGTAACAACGGCAAAAAAGCTTCACTCTCTATTTTGTGTGTGAGTGTGTGTGTGAGTGTGTATGAGAGAGAGAAAGAGAGAGAGAGAGTAAATACTACATACACACCGCTCTCTCACTCTGTCTCACACACATACACACGCACACACACCCCTTCACTCACTCACACTCTGTCTCTTACAAACACACACATACATAAATGTATACAAACATATTTACAAAGACACACGTGTGTATGCGCGCGCGTGCGTGTTTGTAAAAGACAGAGTGTGAGTGAGTCAAGGGCTGTGTTGTCATATGCATACATCCAAAGATGTATGTATATTTATGCATGTACGTATACATGACAACAAACCTCTCTCTCTCACTCACACTCTGTCTCTTACAAACACACACACATACATAAATGTATACAAACATATTTACAAAGACACACGTGTGTATGCGCGCGCGCGTGGGTGGGGGGTTCCACAATCGCCATTTATTTCAATTACTCTTGTGAGGATATTCACGTAAATCATTTCTTTCATTTAATCCCCATTTAAATTTTCGTAAAAGTTTCCAAGTACCAATGAGGCTTTTTGGCACATCTTCAATTTTCCCCATTCATGAGAGGCGCCCAGCCATCATTCACCTGAGAGTCCATCTACAGAATGTCCTCAAATTTCTATACAGCATATTTTGCCTTTTTTTCTTCAAGTATATAAGCAACAATTTCATTCCCGAGCAACGCCGGGTGCCTCTGTTAGTATATATATATATATATATATATATATATACGATGGGCTTCTTTCAGTTTCCATCTAACAAATCCACTCACAAGGCTTTGGTCGGAGCGAGGCTATAGTAGAAGACACTTGCCCAAGATGCCATGCAGTGGGACTGAACCTGGAACCATGTGGTTGGGAAGCAAGCTTCTTACTACACAGCCACTCGAAAACATATATACTTACAATGTATACATGTGTGTGCACGTAAACGTATGTGTGTGTGTGTGAGTATTATATTTATGATGAATCTACTTAGATCAGAGTTCATTAATACTTACGCCTAATATTCCACTCAACTCCACTACGTTACACTCCACTCAGCACCCCTCTACTCCATTCCATTCCAGTCGACCTCACAATCCTTAATCAATATCCTTGGTGTGAAAATGACTTTCACACTCAATCTGTAAGCATTGCCATGTTTGTTAAGAATATGAAGGCGTGTAGTGTAGTGGTTAGGATACTCAACATCGGCTGACAAGTGATGATAGGGGTCAAACACAGACACATCAACACACACACACACACACACACACACATATATACGACGGGCTTCTTTCAGTTTCCGTCTACAAAATCCACTCACAAGGCTTTGGTCGGTCCGAGGCTATAGCAGAAGAAATTGCCCGAGGTGCCACGCAGTGGGACTGAACCCGGAACCACGTGGTTGGTAAGCAAGCTATTTACCACACAGCCCCGCCTGCGCCTTATATATAAATGCATGTATATATGTATGTATGTATGTATGTATAAATGTATAAAATATGTGTGTATACATATATGTGCAAATGTGCATATTTAAATATACAACAAACATGCACACACACACACACACACACATGCGTATGCACATGTATATGGGGGGGGGGTGAATAATAAAAGTGTGTGTATTGAAATACGATTCACGCGTATAGCACGCAACCGCCAGCACGCGTATCACATCTGTTAAAACCAACATTCACACACATATATACATACATATATATATATATATATACATATATATATACACATACGTACTTTTATATATACATACATATATGTAAATGCATATATATATATATATATATATATATATATATATATATATATATATATATATATACCATATATATACATACATATACATTTATGCACAGATACACATATATACATACACACACACACACACACACACACATATATATATATATATATATATATATATATATATAGAGAGAGAGAGAGAGAGAGAGAGAGACAGAGAGAGAGAGACAGACAGACAGGCAGACAGACAGATATATACGTGCGACCATCACCACCATCACCACCATCACCACCACCACCACAATCGCCCTCACCCATGTCCCACTTCTAAATTTATGACCAATTAATCAAATTAACTATTAAAGCTGTTGTACTGATCAGAACTCATCGAATAATGACCTATTAAAGAGAATTGATAGGAAATTATGCTGAACAATTTGAAACTGTATAATGACACTACAGCCAACACCTATTGATCTCTGTCTGTCTGTCTGTCTGTCTGTCGGGCTCTCATTTTGTCTGTCTGTCTGTCTGCACGGCTGGCTGGCTGGTTGGCTTGCTCGGTGTACGTATGTACGTACGTACGTATGTGAAACTGTCTACTCTAGGCACGAAGCCCGAAATTTGTGGGGAGGGGGCCTGTCGATTAGATCGACCACAATACGCAACTGGTACTTAATTTATCGACCCTGAAAGGATGATAGGGAAAGTCGACCTCGGCGGAATTTGAACTTAGAACGTAACCGCTAAGCATTTCGTCCGGCGTGCTAACGTTTCTGCCAGTTTACCGCCCTACAAAGTGAAATAATCAGTCTTGTTCAAGGACACAAGCGCCGCCGGGAATCGAACTGACGACCTTGAGATTGTGAGACACCATACAACATAAATTCTTGAGTCATTAAAATATTCTCCGCGGTTAAAGGATGTATCATAATTACGAAATCGACCTAAACCCTGCCCCACAACCGTCAACCCCCACCCCACCCTGAAATTACTGGCCTTGTGGCAAAATTTGAAATCAATATTAGCTCGAGGGCGTGATTGATCCCGTTTCCGGTTTCTCTTAAAAACCGGAAAAGGGATGAAATCACTAGCATTGTCTAAGACAAATCCGAAAGAGATAAGTCATCCTAGAGTCATAATTGTTTTTTTAAAAAAGGATAAAGCCTTTTCTGGAGTCATATAGACTCATAAGGCCGACGGTTGCCCGGAGTCTCTGGTATATACACTTCCTCCTTGAGGGGACGCCGGAGCGTCGTAGGGTTACTCCGTTTTTACCAGGCGAGCGAGATGGAGCAACATGAAATGCCTTCTTTTGGTCAAGAGTACAACGGACTGCACAGTTCAGGAATAGAAACTACAATTTCAAGATCGGGAACCCAAGACTCTAATCACTGAGCCATGTGTCTCCACGGGAGCCATTATTTAAATAAAGCTATATTAATTCTACTCCAGTCTGGCCGCAGTCAAGTGACTTCAACAAGTGGAAGATTAAATGAAGGAAAACATGAAAAATACATTTTAAAGATTTTTTTGAAATGGTTTTTCTTAGTTATATGAACTGAAAGTGTATACCTAGATAGGTAGGTAGGTAAGTAGGTAGGTAGATAGATAGATAGATAGATAGATAGATAGATAGATAGATAGATAGATAGATAGATAGATAGATAGATAGATAGATAGATAGTTAGATAGATATAGCTATTTGGATAAATATTATATATATATATATATATATATATATATATATATATATATATATATATATATATATATATATATATATATATATATACAGAGAGAGAGAGAAATTGTTATTTACATAGGTTGATAAACAGAGATCAAGGTATGTTCTCAAGATAGAAATACTAATTAGATTATGAAATGAAGAAATTACGTCAGATTAAAAATTGTGCCATTTATTAAAATATATATTTGCCAAAACATAAACCACATAAGCAATTATAGATATGTCGAAGGTAAATTGAAAAACGGATATTGAAACCAATTATAAGGAAACCGCATTATATACATACATACATACATACATATATATATATATATATATATATATATATATATATATATATATATATATATATATATACATACATATATATATATATATATATATATATATATATATATATATATATACATACATATATATTCACACATATATATACGTATACATATATATATACATAAAGGTGTAAAATTTATATATATATATATATATATATATAATATTTATATATGTATACATACATACATACATACATATATATATATATATATATATATATATATATATATATATACATACATATATATTCACACATATATATACGTATACATATATATATACATAAAGGTGTAAAATTTATATATATATATATATATATATATATATATATATATATATAATATTTATATATGTATACATACATACATACATACATATATATATATATATATATATATATATATACATACATATATATTCACACATATATATACGTATACATATATATATACATAAAGGTGTAAAATTTATATATATATATATATATATATATATATATATTAATATAAATATAGCTACACCTTTTGTTCGTCTATGGATAAGACATCACGTGTCCACATATTCTACTGGTTTATTAAACTCTGTCTACTAGAAGCAGTATTGTATGCAGAGAAGTTATGAGATATATTTCGCATTATCTACTTCAGTGTAGAGTTCGATTCTGTCTTCGTACGTCTCTCCGTTTTTTGGCTGTACTTAATATATATATGTGTGTGTGTGTGTGTGTGTTGTGTAAACAGTGTTAGCGGTTATAGTAACAGACTAAGGGATAAAATGTCCGTATATGCTATCGGTATCCGATTACCTGTACTATCCCCGGGCAATGGTGTGCAGGCACATGATACACGTAGAGTGCAGATAACAACAGGATAAACATGAGTTTATGAGGAACCAATGCAAATAATTAGAAAATGGAGAAAACCACAGATTAACAAACACATCAATTGGACCACATTTATAGCTTATTTTTTAATGCAAAGCATGACATAACAAAACCTATTTTGTTATATATGTGATTGGATAATGAAAAGTGTATTTCTTTTAGTTGAACTAATTTTTCTTATATCGCCTATCACTTAGCGCATGCGCATAAGTGCAATTCCGGGAAATATTCACGCTTATTTACGTGGCAGACATATGCAATTTAACTAAAGGTTGTATCATATGTATAGGATATTTTTTTTTTTGCTTATAGGGAAAATGGATAAATAAGAGTGAATATTTATTTTATGAGTGCTGTGTATTAAGTCTATAAAATTGTGCATAAAGTATATTATAAATTGTATATATAAAGTGCAATAAGTAATCATCGTATTCCAATTTCTCTTATTTTTCAATGAGTAACAGATGAGCGACAGTTTTTTCATACAGACGCAACACAGGTTACGCTTTCAGATTTTTGGGGTAAAGTTTTAAGAAACAACCCAATAAGGTTTACCATTAATTCTCTGAAATATTCGCGGCTCCCGTTAGTAAACAATAAATACGTCTTAGAAAACAATTTAATTAATTTTGAAAATTTTACCCCTTCAAATAGTTATCGTTTCGTTCCTGACAATGGTCAACTCTTTTTAAAGAGTATTCCATCACCATTTGTTATGTTTCTTGGTTTATTCCTTCAATTTCTTCACGGATATCGGCCTTAAATTGCTGGAGGGACCGAGCCTAGTTATGGCATACTCTGTCCTTCAGACATTCTCACAAGAAAAAGTATGGAGCCATTAAATCAGCTGAACCAATTCCTGCCAATTCTTGCATCTGGGCAGCATGCACTAATCGCACCCAATAATCTGACGGCTTCAATCTCTGCACTTTATGTGGGGAAAAAATTCAGCATTCTCTAATTCCTTGTAGTGAATTTCGTGATGTGCCCAACTGTTGGGACAGCCTTCCGGTTGATGTTCGAAGTTCTTCTTCCACGCTCTTCTGTACACGTTGAATTTTGTCCTAAGACCTCCGTGAATGTGGCCTTTCCACACGGGGTAAATCAATCAGAGCACCCCGTTGTTCAAATCTCTGGAATAAGGGGAGCATTGCTTCTTTAGATGGTGCTTGTTTCATCTGAAAATCACGAATGTCAGCTCTTTGGGTTAGTACGATTGATCGTTAATTTTTGTAGGTAAAATTAGATTATTAGCACTTGTTGCTCTGTCGTAGATTTCTCTATGATTATTTTCCAAGAATTACATATCAATAATCTGAAACACCCCCATCCCCACAAAAAGAAACTGAAAAAATTCATTGTGGAAAAAGATATAATTTAAAATGGACTAGTGGCTTTTGGGCCACTCTGTACATGCATATACATATATTTATATATGCATGTATGTAAGTATATATATGTATGTAT
>NC_142950.1:6322952-6327952 GCF_046866305.1 Octopus bimaculoides
ATGTTGGTTTTTTTTTTAATGTTATTCTTGTTTTTAAATGTCGACGTGTTTCTGTTTTAAGATAAAAATGAAATAACAAAAAAAAAATAGCAACAAACAAAACTTTTAATCCGGTTTGAAGCGTGGATTTGTCATTGTTTTTTTATATTTTATCCTTTAATCTCTTGTTAACATTTCAAAATTCGACATTTCCTTCATTTTTATTTCCTCAATTTTATTTCATATATGTTTTTTTTTCGGTATTCTTAAAATAAAATCATATTAGTTTTTTTTTTTTAATTTCTTTCATCGCATTTTAACGAAAATTTTTGAATAATAATATTAAAAAGGAAATTAAAAATCTGTTTTATTTTGACAACACACGGCGACAAACAGACAGACAAATAAATAGATATGCTTCTATATATGTAACCTATATAGTACCTTTATAAACAGGGCTAATTAAGAGGTTTGTCCGCTGATTAAATAAAAAAAAATGAGGCTGTCTGGTAAGACGCTTGCTTCTCAGCCACATGGCTCTGGGTTCAGTCCCACTGCGTGGCACATTGGACAAGTGTCTTCTACTAACCTCAGGCCGACCAAAACCTTGTGAGTGGATTTGATAGACAAAAACTGAAACAAGCTCTGTGTGTGTGTGTTTGACTCCCTCCCCCCATTACCGCTTGACAATCGGTATTGCTGTGTTTATGTCACTGTAACTTACCGGTTCGGCAAAATGACCGATAGAAAAAGTTATTCAAAAGAGTCCTCAACAACAGATATGACTTCATTCATCATCACTGCGATGCTGCCTCCCATCCATGTGGGTCTTTTTTTTTTCAAATTGGAGAACAAATGAAAGGCAAATAGGACCAGATTAGGAGAATGAGGCTGATCAACTAGTCCAAAGCCACGGCCACACACTCCCTCCCCCATACACATACTAAAATCTTAAGATAGACAAAAGCGCAGGACATGTAATCAATCCCCTAACTTTACAGCTGTTTCGAATAAACGAAAACTGGTGCCATAACGATGTATATTATGTAATAAGCTCCAGTGATATTGCAGGTGTATGGATTAACACGGATTTTGAGAAATCCATGATGTGAACTCTTGATGTCCTCATTCAGAAGACTCTACCAAAATACTCATGTTCCCTTTACAGTTTAGTGAGAGCGTGGCAAGAAATCATCGTCTACCAGGAGACCTGGTTCGAATTCTTGTAGCACCATATGGCACATTAGGCGTACGTTAAAGGTGCCATGTGGTGGCGTTAAACTAAGCAATAGATTATGTCTATCAATCAACTAGGTAACGGGTGGGATTTGAGCTCAGAACACAACGAAGAGAAATATTTACCACAAAGCACCCCGTCCAACATTCTTACATTAGGACTAATGGCACATGAACCTAAATAACACCAACAGCAACAACAACAACAACAAAAGCAAGAAGTCGCTTCCTCTTGTGTCCAGCCATTTTTCTTTAAATTGCTGTTCTGCATTAAATTATTTATAACATTTTATTTATTCGTTTTTATGTATATTTATTTTTATTTCTGGTCACGAATCCATTTTAATTCGATCGGGTGAATAGGGAAAAGTCGTTCAGCTATTCGCCATAATTTGATCATGTACAATAGAGAAGTTGCTATCAAGACGCTAATGTAAACTGACTAAACTTAACACGACTATTATTATTATTATTCTTTTACTTGTTTCAGTCATTTGACTGCGGCCATGTTGGAGCACCGCCTTTTAGTCAAGCAAATCGACCCCCAGAACTTATTCTATGTAAGCCTAGCACTTATTCTATTGGTCTCTTTCGCCAAACCGCTAAGTTATGGGGACGTAAACTCACCAACATCGGTTGTCAAGCGATGTTGGGGGGACAAACACATACACACACATATATATACGACGGGCTTCTCTCAGTTTCCGTCTACCAAATCCACTCACAAGGCTTTGGTCGGCCCGAGGCTATAGTAGAAGACACTTGCCCAAGATGCCACGAAGTGGGACTGAACCCAGAACCATGTGGGTGGTAAGCAAACTACTTACCACACAGCCACTCCTGCGCCTATTATTATTATTATTATTATTATTATTATTATTATTATTATTATTATTATTATTTTTATTATTATTATTAAGGCGGCGAGCTAGCAGAATCATTCTTGCCCTTTTCTCCCATTCCACACTTGATCACCTGTTCCTTATTCGCTGTCTTTAATGGTTTCTCTGTGCTGTCCTGTAAATGTTCTCAAAGGCTTTTTCTTTCCATCTGTACACACTCTTCCACAAAAATTACGCCTCTTCAAGTACAGCCGGTTGATATCAGTTTTCCGATGGTGGGCTTCATACATTATCAACAGCTTTCTAGTTTTTCTGTCAAGTTTCTTTCTATCGTTTCTGGTCCAGTCTACAATTCCAACTCCATATCTGATTAGGGGTACTGCTCTTGCATTTATTGCCTCAATAACACTTTTTGAATTCAACTTTGACTTTGTATACTTTGTTGCTGTTGCTTTTGCTTTTTTTTTTTTTTTTGTTAAGGTAGCGAGCTGGCAGAATCGTTAGCACGCTGGACAAAATGCTTAACGGAATTTCATCTGTCTTTACGATCTGAGTTCCAAATTCCACCGAAGTTGATTGTATAGGCAAAATATAGCAAAATACCACAAATTTGGGAGAATTGCCAACATCCTTATCGTCACCAGCTTCCTATCTATTTTTGTCCAGATACCAAATTGTTCTTTAACATTCATAATCCAAGCCATTCGATCCTATATGTGTTCAAATAGATCTAGGGCGTTTAGGCTAAACTTGACAGTTTGCATAAAAGGAAATGGGAACACAATATATCGTCCAAAACTGAAATTACTTTTAAAAATTAATTAAAATTAATAACGGCTAGATTATGATTGGGAGATAATAATTTTACACCAAGTGGCTACCTTCATCTGCACATGGCCTCAAGTTGGCACTGGAACCTGGCACATTCGTTCCTCACTGTATCCTTGGGAAGATCTTTGAATACTCCCTTGATCTTAGCCATCAGCTCGACCTTGCTGTTTCAGGCAGAGAGGTTGGTGTCTTTCTCAATAGTGCCCCATACATAGTAATCCATAGGATTAAAATCGAGGGGGATTTAGGAGGCCAGAAATAGTGACTGCTGAAGTCATAGATATTCTCTGACCACCACTTATGACTCTTTCTGGACGTATGCCAAGGAGCTAAATCCTGCCTCCACACATATATCCTCCCAGCAGCAATCCTCTCCAGCCAGGGATTGACCACCGTTCCCAGCAGTTTCACATAGCCGTGTGAATTGAGCCTAAGGCCCAGTCCTAAGATGTGGAGCAGCATGACGTCACCCTGACTGGAGACACTCAAAAATCATCATAGTCTGGCAAAATTGGTTTTAATGATGTCCATGTCAGATCTTACAGCTTTTACAATGTTCACAGAAAATTGACAACAATCATGTTGTCAGCAATTTGATACCCGGCAAGAATCCTCATGATACGGGTAGCTTTATTCAGATGATTTCCAGTCATCCATATCAGTTAGCTTTTTCCCAACTACAACTTTAATCTTTATGCTCCCCAGCGCCACTGACTGTTCGCATCAGCCTGTTCCTGAAAAAAATGACACATTGAAATACGCCAAATTTAGACCGAGCACCCTGTATATGATCGAAAGTATTACAACCACGAAAATCTAATTTTTTTTTCCCATTTTCCCTTTAGCTTTGGGAATTACGTTGCCCACCATTTTTTCCTTATTTACCAAGATAAAAGTGCCATTTGGAAGAAGATTTCACTGCGATTTCTAACAAGCTGAGAGACCCTGTAAAAATCTTGTTATCTTTCAGAACATGAAGAAAACAGGAGGAGAAGGAGGAGGAAGAAAAGTAGGGGAAGGAGCTTCTTCGAACTTGAGATCTGATAAAGCGATATAGAGAGTTTTTTTCTAATTCTTTATATGTTTTGGTTTAGAGATAAGATGTTTTCTGCCATGAATAAAAAATTGAAACGCAATGCTGTTATAAGAGATTTAGCAGAAATAACACTATTTAACAAAATTTTTATTTAGTTTTATATTCTGTCTTTGGCCAATAAGTTGTACTTCTTGTTTGCTTCTATCTAGAAATCAGAAGAAATGACTGCTATTCCCTTCAAACTTTGCTTTTGTGACCTGGACATCAATGTTTTGAAACTGACCTATTTTCAATTACATTTCAGACAGATTCACTGCTGAATTGCTGAAGCAGGATTTTCTAGAACTTTCTAGAAGTGTCAAGAACTTTCGAGAAGTTTCAAGAACTTCTAGAACGTTCTGGCAATATAGATGGCAGTGATCGTTCAGTTTACTTCTAACCGTCCAAGTGGAGACAAGTTTGAGGAAAGCAAGGTTTGTAGGAAATATCAGCCATTTTTCATACCTTTTTGGGGTCAGCAAATAGGGAACAACAGCTGCTACTCAAGGACAAAAATCGTGTTACACTGTAATCAACGAAACGGAGGGATTTTTATTATTATCAGTCTCGAGTTATTACTCGTTATATGTCGTATGGCAAGAAAGTGGCCTCCTAAATTCCCCTCGATTGTAATCCTATGGATTACTATGTATGGGGCACTATTGAGAAAGACACCAACCTCTCTCCCTGAAACAGCAAGGCCGAGCTGATAGCTAAGATCAAGGAAGTATTCAAAGATCTTCCCAAGGATACTGTGAGGAACGAATGTGCCAGGTTCCAGTGCCAATATATATATATATATATATATATATATATATATATATATATATATATATATATATATATACATGTATATATATATATATATATATATACATGTATATATATATATATATATATATATATACATGTATATATATATATATATATATATATATATATATATATATATATATATACATATATATATATATATATATATATATATATATATATACATATATATATATATATACATATATATATATATATATATA
>NC_142950.1:6332952-6335452 GCF_046866305.1 Octopus bimaculoides
AAGAACTGTATTGGAAAATGGGTGCCCCATGAATTATCCGAAAGCAACCGTAAATCCCGAGTTGACATCTGCTCTTCTCTCCATTCTCACGCACTCATTTCACCCTTTTTGATTAGACTTGTAACTGGTGATGAAAAATGGATCTTCTATCGAAATGTTAAACGTTGAAAACAGTGGCTTGGTTAAAGGGAAAAAGCTCAACCACAACTGAGAAGGGAACTTCATGGGGAAAAGGTTCTTCTCTCTATCTGGTGGGATTGCAAAGGAGTAATTCACTTTGAATTGTTACCACCTAATGCAACAATCAGACTACCATTTGTTTCGTAGTTTACAGAATCATTTGGGGGACATAACTTTCGCAAGCCAGGAGGAGGTCGAAACTGACATTTCAGAGTTCTTCGCTTTGAAACCAAAAGAGTTTTACATTGATGGGATTAAAAAGCTTGTAAATAGATGGAAGGAAGTCATAGATAATCAGGGAAAGTACATTGATGATTACATTTCAATTAAATATAACATTTGATCGCTTGTTTTCTTTATTCAAAATTCGGACAGAACTTACGGGATGACCTGATATGTATGTATGTTTATACATGTATCCATGTATTGATGTGTGTGTCTGTTTTTGTCCACACGCCATCGCTTGACAACTGATGCTGGTGTATTTACATCCCCATAAATTAGCAGTTCAGCAAAAGAAACAGGTAGAATAAGTACTAGGTTTACATAGAGTAAGCCCTAGGGTCGATTTCTTCGACTAAAACCCTTCAAGGCAGTGCTCCAGCATGGCCGCAGTCAAATGACTGAAACAAGTAAAAGAATGAAAGAATATACGTATATGTATGTATGTACGTCAGCATGTATGTATGCATACATATATGTCTGTGTATGTATGTATGCATGTGTTTATGCGTGTATGTATTTATGTGCATGTGTGTATATATGCATGTATGTATTCATGCACACAGAGAGAGCAAGAAAGAAGCGGGAGACGAATGCTTGGCAATCATATATAGAAAAGTTTTGTGTGTGTGTGTGAGTGTATATGTGTATTTTTTTTTTTTTAGTTGTTTATATTAAATTTCATTTCACTTTGTTATTATATTGAGATCCTGTACAACTAAATATATATCCTCTACCACAAGCCTTGAGTGATTGGATTTCATGAAAGTTTGAGATCAATTTGATTCCATCAGCAATCAGAATTTGGTCTGGTGTTCTTACAGCCTGTCATTGTGTTGTGGTTTCTCTTGAGAAACTGAATTACTTACAACGCAAAATACACATCGTATAAAGTATTATACGAATCCGAAAGATTTCAATTCAATTTAGTGTTATTTGTGTATAAGTGGAACAAAAATTTAGGCTAAATTTACAAGTATTGCAATATAAATTACATTACAAGGCGGCGAGCTGGCAGAAACATTAGCACGCTGGGCGAAATGCTTAGTGGTATTTGGTCTGTCTTTACGTTCTGAGTTCAAATTCTGCTGAGGTCGACTTTGCCTTTCATCCTTTCGGGGTTGATAAATTAAGTACCAGTTGCGTACTGGGGTCAATTTAATCAACTGCCCTCACTCCCAAAAAATTTCGGGCCTTGTGCCTTTAGTAGAAAAGAATATCTGTGCTCACCAAGGCGGTGAGCTGGCTGAAACGTTAGCACGCCGGGCGAAATGTTTAGCAGTATTTCATCTACCGCTACGTTCTGAGTTCAAATTCCGCCGAGGTCGACTTTGCCTTTCATCCTTTCGGGGTCGATAAATTAAGTACCAGTTATGCACTGGGGTCGATATAATCGACTTAATCAGTTTGTCCCCTCTATGTTTAGCCCCTTGTGGGCAATAAAGAAATAAGAAACATTAGCACGCCAGGCGAAATGCTTAGCGGTATTTCGTCTGTCTTTATGAGGTCGACTTTGCCATTCATCCTTTCAGGCCTTGTGCCTAGAGTAGAAAAGAATATAAATTACATTACGTTTGTCTTTGTATTTCGGTGCACTTTGTCCATGGGTAGGCTTTTCAAAACTGGTTTTGTGGTTGAGAAGCTTGCTTTGCAACTACGCGGTTTCAGGTTCAGTTCCACTGCACCTTGAGCAAGTGTCTTTTACAAGTTTTGGCATAAAGGCGTTAACCAGTGCCTTGTGAGTGAATTTGATAGATGGAAACTATGTAGAAGCCTGCCGCGTATATTCTCTATCCTTATAAAAAGCAAAGTTTGTTTGTTTGTTTGTATTGTTGACCTCTGAAAACACTAAATAAAATTGATATTTCAGGTTTTTCGCATCATTTAAATTAATTTCACCATTCCACAGATGACTGTGCACACATTTTCTGAAAACGGATTGGAAGTGGAGGGTGGGGACGAATTGGTGGTGAATTCGCTCCAATTTCTAGCAATCCACGTACTATTTCACCGTAATGTCTATATCTCTTATCTGTATAAAAAGCAGTTTGTTTCTGAAAACACTATATATATACACACACACACACACATACATATA
>NC_142950.1:6337952-6380452 GCF_046866305.1 Octopus bimaculoides
TGTATAAAAGATTAAAAATTTCAAAGGTTTAAACGAAAATTTTGCCCCTAAAAGGGGAAAATTTTGCCTAACTGACTAGCTCCGCAAGAACCTAGTCAGCTTGGCTACACAAATATACAAAAATATAACAAGTTCCAAACGATTTTCATGCAAAATTTGGCAATAACTCACAGAGCTTCAGGAGACACGTCCGTCCGCTTGAAAGACAATAACATTTATACTGCTGATTCTGAGTACGAACATGTTTCAAAAAAAGGAAATATTTGTTTAGGAGAAAAAGCTCTACTTACTGCTGTTGTTGTCTGGTGGGGTGGCTCCCTTGTGCTTCTGTGTGGGTATTTTCACCAGGGTGTGAAATAGTTTTTGGGAGAAATTTCTCCCTAGCAACCCAACATCATTTGGAAATTTGTGATAATTGTCTTGTGATATTTTTAGTGTGAGTATGTGTGCTGGTGATGTGTTGTGTGTGGGTATAACAAAATCCGAAATGCTTGTGTCTGTATTGTTTTTCAAATATGTTACTAATTGTTCATTTTTTTGTGTTTATTGCTGTAACGTTGGTGGTGTCTGTGAGTGTTGGTGTTTGCAGTGGTAGAGGTGGAGAAGGTGTTGCTAATTGTTGTGAGTGGATGTTGTTGTTGTTGATGATGTTGGGAAGCTCTCCTTTCTTGCGCCTCCCCTGTTTATCACTTGTTTCTTTAGTTTTCTTCCTTCTCACTGTTTTTGGTGGCACAGTGTGCCACTCCCCTTTCTCACTATCAGTACTCGCACTATCCGAGCTGATTTGGTCAGGAAAGGGGATGTCTCTGGGGTCTGTTTCAGTTGGTGGTGAAATTTCTGTCAAAATTGTTGTTGTTGTTGTTGCTGGTGGTGATGGTGTTTTCCTTTATGTAAAGGTCCTTGGTGTTGGTCTGGTGATGGGTGGAGGTGGTGTCGCTTTTCATGGTGGTGATGGTGTTGGTGGTGTGGAGGCTTTAGGTCGTTCTTTTTGCTGCACCTCCTGTTGTTGTTGCTGCTGCTGCAATTTTTTCTTTTTCTCTGTTTGTAGATGCGACAGTCTTTCTTTAAATGTTGGTCGCTGCTGTAGAGGTAGCACTTTGGCCTTCGCCCCTCTACAGCAACGTGTATTCTTGTGCCGTCCGGCAAATTTATAGAGTCGGGTATGGCATTTATGCTATTTTGTTCAATTTGAACAAGGAGTTGCATGCCCATACCCAACCAGTTCCGGCTGTGCATCTAAATGTACTTCCAAAATAGTGGCAGTGTCTTAGAGGACAGCTGCCACTAGCCAGCAGATGTTGAGCTCGAGCGACACTTGTTCTATTTTGATTTTGTCACCTGCCGACCAAGGTATGTCGGCACAAGCATCAAGTTTTCAGTTTTTAATGTGGTGGTTGAATGCTGTCTTGCATCTTCTTCTGTTGGGAAGCGGACTTCTACTGTACCAAACCGCTTCCCTTTAGTAACAAAAGTTTTTTGCCCCATATGGGCTTCAGTGCTATTTCCAACTGTTGTGGAGTAGCATTTTCCATTTTATGGTATTTTGTGTTGAAAATTTTGTATGTAATTGTACGTCTGTTGGTTTCTGTAATAAGTGCTTGTGGAGTGTTAAGGAAGACATTATTTCTGTCTTTCCTTAACAACTCCTTTGCATCTTTTATTTCCTCCATTGTAACTTTGATCTCTTCTAAGCTTTGCTTAGCTGTGGAAGCAAAACCGTTACAATGGGTTTTGTTGTTGGTCTTGCTGGTGTTGTCCTCTTTAGTATTCATATTTTTCTTTTTCTCTTCCTCCTTCTCTGGTGTAGGAGCAATAGTGGTGGTAAGAGCAGGGAAATGTATATCCGAAAGGCGGTTTAATTCATCTGATTCAGTAGCACTGCACATGGTGGAACACTCTTCGAAATTTACTTCTTTGCCTTTTAAGGCGTTAGATGGGCGTGTTGACGTGCGACTTGTTTTGTCATTTGTCTCCAGAGGGTGTGGTGCACAAAGAAGGGAACAGCTCACCACTCTCTTCAAAAATATTTTTTTCAAAACTATGAAGTATCAAATCAAAAGTTTAAAGTTTTGAAACGAAAATTTCGCCCCTAAAAGGGGAAAATTCCGCCTAACTGACTAACTCTGCAAGAACCCAGTTGGCTTGGCTACATAAATATTAAAAGTTTGAACAAATTGTTCAATGAAATTGGCCAACAATTTACAGAGCTTCAGGAGACACGTCTGTCCGCTTGCAAAACAATAATAATAATAATAATAAAAATAATAATTGTAATAATAATAATAATAATAATAACAAGGGCTACTGTTTATTTTTATTTTTACATCAAACATAAACAGTGAAATACTCAAATTATACAATAAGACCAACATTTAAAGAACATTCAAACATTTCATGTATTATTATGTAGCTGATGTCATTGATGTTGTTGCTGTGGTTGGTGGTGGTGATGGTGATTGGTTCGTTCATTCGATCAGTTACACACCGAAATTTCATAATTTCCGTCTAGTCACGTGGTCATAGAGTACAACTTGTATGTATTTGGGAGATTTTATCTCAGTTCTCGTCGTGTTGTCACCAGGACAGGAAGTCTGCAGAAGAGAAATAGAGAAATTAGGTGGGTAAACCACGTGAATCACAGACAGACATGTAGGTAGGTAGAGTAACTGAGGGAGGAGTGAGTGAATGAGATATATACATACACTGACAGCCAGACAGACATATATAAATAAATAAGTAGACATGCATATATACTCTTTTACTTGTTTCAGTCATTTGACTGCGGCCATGCTGGAGCACCGCCTTTAGTCAAGGAAATCGACCCCAGGATTTATTCTTTGTAAGCCTAGTACTTATTCTATTGGTCTCTTTTTGCCGAACCGCTAAGTTACGGGGACGTAAACACACCAGCATCGGTTGTCAAGCGATGGTGGGGGGACAAACACAAACACACATACATATATATACATATATTCGACGGGCTTCTTTCAGTTTCCGTCTACCAAATCCACTCACAAGGCTTTTGGTCGGCCCGAGGCTATAGTAGAAGACACTTGCCCAAGGTGCCACGCAGTGGGACTGAACCCGGAACCATGTGGTTGGTAAGCAAGCTACTTACCACACAGCCACTCCTGCGCCTATATATATATATACATACATACATACACACACATATATATATACATACAGCAACTGGATCTCATTACTCAGTTTTCTAGACATTGGGCATGGAAAAGTTGTTGTCCTCTGAAAAGCTAAAAATGAACAGGTTGACAATACAACCTCTAAAGTCAGGTGACAAATATAAGTATGTTGGACCAGATGAGAATATCAGATATGATGGACCCATAAATGAGGAGAGGATCAGCAGAGTAAAGAGAATATGGTCATCAAAATTCTTAGTTTACAACACGCATATTGCACACAATACCTTTGAAGTGCCTGTCCTCATACCTAAGTTTGGCCCTCTGAACCGGCCACTGCAAGAACTCAGATGTTTGAACTTGCAAGCCGCTCAATGTTACAGGAAACTTCAACACCAACGGAGATGTAGACAAGCTATACTTCCCATGCAAGGAAGGTGGCCATGGTCTCAAATCTGTATTGATGTCATATGAAACACATATTGTGACACTGAAACAATATCTGAAGCAGATATTGCAGGAGTTTTCAAATCCAGAACACATAATACACTTTTAACTTTATATCCATTATTATTGGAGCAACAGGATACATACCAACCTGTCTAGAGCAAATAATGGCTGAAATTGGGATCTTGGGGAAAGAATGCAAATCCTTAATTCCTACGCTACAAATGATCATGATATCTGGGAGCATAAAAATCTACAAGACCTTCTAGGATTTAAAGGATGATGATTAAAAGGTGATTTCCTTCACCACCTTGCTACTAAGTAGGTGACCAGTCAAAATTTACTTTAAATTAAAAAGGGAAAAAGAAGAACTTTCATACATACATACATACATACATACATACACATGCACACAAAGATACAGAGCATTGTCAGTTGACTGCACTGGAGCAATGTGAAATGAAATATTTTGCTCAAGAACGCAACACGTCATCCTCTCCGGGAATGGAAACCACAAACTTACAGTCACGAGTACAGCACCTTATCCACAAGATCACATGACTTCTACGTAATAGTAAAATAGTAAAAATATCAAAGATACATAACTTACCCCCGGATCAACTTTCATAATCTTGCGATCCTTTTTATTTTTGAACATCAATCCCTGAACATTTTCTGCAATTACTTGATAGTTTGGTGTTGGACAAGAAGAGGAGGTCTGAGTCTCCCAGTTGTAGAAACTGCAACAAAACATTGAAGTATTAATATTATTGAGAAGCAATGTAGTGACAGATCAGAGGTATATTAAGAAGCTTGACGTTCTTCGTAATAATAACTACCTGTGGTCTTTGAATCTTTCAAAACAAGTAATTCAGAAAGACAATCTATCTGTGTCCCTATTTATCTTGATATTAAACTCACTACCACTTGCTTGATTTCATACGAATGGAAATAAAACTGTCAAATGTAATAATGTCATTGCTGATTTTCACCAAATGCAACACTAATAAAAATATATATATACCATCAAAAAGAAAGACCAAAAAAACATATTGAATATATAAAAGATGACATAATCGAGAGAAAGAAAACCTATAACTACCTCCCTGAGGAAACATAAGAAAAAATAACAAAGTGGGTAAGGCGACAAGCTGGCAGAAGCGTTAGCACTCTGGGCGAAATGCTTAGCAATATTTCGTCTGTCTTTATGTTCTGAGTTCAAATTCCGCCAAGGTTGACTTTGTCTTTCATCTTTCGGGGTTGATAAATCAAGTACCAGTTGTGTACTGGAGTTGATCTAATTGATTGGTTCCCTCCCCAAAAATTCTGGGTCTTGTACCTAGAGTAGAAAAGGGGGTAAGCAACAGAAGGAAGAGAGGGAGGAGGAGCAATGGGTTAATCTTTTACTCTTTTACTTGTTTCAGTCATTTGATTGCGGCCATGCTGGAGTACCACGTTGACAGGTTTAAGTCAAACAAATCGATCCCAGGACTTATTTTTTTAAGCCTCGTACTTATTTTATCAGTCTCTTTTCCCAAACCGCTAGGCTACGGGAACATAAACATACCAACATAGGTTGTCAAGTGGTGATGGTAGGGGACAGACACTGACATAAAAACACACAAACACAGATATATATATATAAATGCTTGAGCCATGCAGGCTTGGTCAGCCAGCAGAGAATTCACAAGAATCAACTCTTTGTAAATTGTGATATGGCTATTGTTCACAAGAGAACATGTCAAACGTGTGTCTGCCAATTGGAGGAATGAAAAGGCACGTCAAAAGACTTTGTACTGTGGCACTTGTTCCTTCTGCCAGCCAGCACAGCAGTGCAATATGCAATGGAATGTGCAAATCTATGGCCAGGCTCAAGAGTCACATTGCATTGTCAATGACTCATTTCAATGATTCTTTCTAGCAATGGCTTTGCTTGTATACGAGAAAGAAGCTATATATATATACACACACACACATACACATACATAAATGTATGTATATAGAGATGTATCTACATATATACATGCATACATATACATATATATATACATACATACATACCTCTATGTATGTATGTATGTATGTGTGTGTGTGTATATATATATATATATATATATATATATATATATATATACACACACACACACATACAAACGCATACCCAGTACCAACATACACGGAACACACATGCACACACATACACATCACCTGGATAAACCCAACGTACAAGGACACCTAATAAATACAACACACACACACACACACATACAGTTGCTCCCTCACACACACAGGCACCACAATGACAATTCAAACACAAACATACTTAGAGACACACACAAACTCATGTACACACACATAACACCCCCACCAACACACAACACAAATAGACATACGTACACATACATACACATACATATGAACCATCACACACACATACGGTTGCTGACACACACACACACACACACCACAAGGGTATTTAAAACAACACACTCACTCAGACACAGAGAGAGACACACACACACACTCACACAAAACACTCCCACGCACACACACAGATGCACACATACATACACACACATATGTACACACCCTCACACATACATACGGTTGCTCTCTCTCTCACACACACACACCACAAGGACGATTAAAACAACACATACATACTCAGAAAAATAGATATACGCACACTCTCACGTACACACACCTAACATCCCACTGACACAAAAAACACACAAATACACATACACACGCACTCACAAACGCACTCATGCACACACACGAACAAACACATACACACACAACACCCTAACAAATATTAATCACACACATACACACTCACACAAACGTGCACACACATACACACACCATCCTACCATAGATAAAACACACATACTCATATACACATGCCGCACACGCACACATACAGACATAGACATACACATACATATGAACCATCACACACATACGTTTGCTTACACACACACCACAAGGATATTTAAAACAACACACCCACTCAGACAGAGACACACACACACTCCCACGCACACACACAGATGCACACATACATACACACACATACGCACACACCCTCACACATACATACGGTTGCGCTCTCACACACACACACACACACACCACAAGGACGATCAAAACAACACATACACACTCAGACAAAGAGATATACGCACACTCTCACGTACACACACCTAACATCCCCACCGACACAAAAAACACTCAAACACACACTCATATACACATTCCACAATAAACTCTGGGACCAATAAAAACGGCACACACACACACGGACACAAACACACATATATACACACACACATAGAGATGTGCACAAAACCAGTCCCAAAAACCAGTGAACCATGACAGACTGTCACAGACCAACCAAAAATAAAAAAATCCTTTTTAACTCTTCTTCCCTCCCACCACAGCTAGCCAGTCATACTGTCTCTTAAGACAGTAAAACATTCCCTCAATATACACAATAGAAAAAAGCCAGGTCAGTTCCTCCTCAACTTTATTCGATTATCAAAGAATATGCATATGTATTTTTCCATATGTGTATTTTCATACACTGTTTTTAACAATTTCATCTTGATATCAGAGAATGTGTGACAATCAGTATGTAACACTACAAAGTTCATACAAAGCTTTATACTTTAAATATATTTTATCATCAAAGAATGTATATATGCATTTTAATACTCAAACTGTTTTTTAACATTTTTTATTATTCTCAAAGACTTTTTGATAATCTTTTTCTAAAAAAGTGAAACCGGTTAAGTAAATAAATATTTTAAAAAATAAGTGCATTTTCAAACCTTTTCATATATATATATATATATATATATATATATACATATATAAATTTATGTATATATTGCTAGGCTATACATCAACTGACAGTGTAGTACATATATGGTTAACATGGATGATGGTGATGATGATGACGATGACGACAACAACGATGATCATGATTATGATGATGATGATGGTGGCGGTGGTGGTGGCGATAGCGACTGCAGTGGTGATGCTGGCGTTGGCAACAACAATGACCATGTTGATGATGTCGATAATGCTGATGATCATTACCCGCTTCTACTCAAGTCCATCCTTCTATCTTTGAAGCACTGTGACTGCGGCCATGCTGTAGCATCCTCACTATTGTTGTTAATAATGTTAGATAATCCCCTCAAGCTTATTCTCTTGTATGTGCAATATGCAGCTGCACACTTGCAGACACCAACAGCAGGTGTCTTCACTCGTTATAGAACACAACTTTTCACTTTTCATCTTCAAGACTCTTTAATCAATTACTCACCATTTTCTGAAGACAATTCCAGCTGAATTCTGCACACACACACACACACATGTATGTATAGATACACATGCACTTATACATGTGTGTGTGTGTGTGTGCGTGTGCATATGTGACTATATGTATGAAAGACACGTGCATACTTATGCACATATATATATATATATATTGAATGTGTGTATGTGTGTGCGTGCGTGTGTAAATATATATATACATATATATATATACACACATGCCTGCATACAAAAGTATTTATTTTTATAGACATTAAGATATATATCATGTATGAACATACACATACACACGCAAACATACATACGTCAAATTTACACACACTAAAACACATGAGTGTGTGCATGTATATATATATATATATATATATATGTATGTGTATACATATATATATGTATATATATATATGTATACACACACACATATATATATATATATATATACATACATACACACATATATATACATACATATATACATATATATACATACATATACACACACACACGCGCGCATAGACACACACACATATATATAGATATATACACAAATACAAAATATATAGACATTTATGTGTGTGTATATGTATGCATGTATATTTACACACACACCCACCCGTATGTAAGTATGTATGCAGGTGAGTATGCATATATCTATGTATGCAATATATATATATATATATATATATATATATATATATATATATATATATATATGCATGGAAGTGTTTAAATATTTATGCGTATATGTACATATATACGTATGAACTCTTAATCATCAGTACCTTATGTGTGTCACGAGGTCTGACATTGTATTAAATAACTGTGTCACCATATATAAACCATTTAACAGAATGGGGAAAGAATTGTGGATTCTATAGACGGCAGGAGAAGAAAAGTTTGCGCTAAATTAAAGGGAAGTGTTTATTAGTGTACATATATCTATATCTATCTATCTATCTATATCTATATATATATATATATGCATGTATGTATACATGTACATGCATACCTACATACATACATACAAACATACATTTCAAGTGAGTATGTGTATTTCTGTGCAAATATATCTCACTGTGTGTGTATGTAGTTATATATATATATATATATGTATATATATATATATATATATAATCAGGAAGTTAATTGTTATGGGCAGTCACACATAGATATATGCACATGTACAGACATGCATGCATATATACATACATATATAGACACACACACACACATATATATATATGTATGTACATATATATATATATGTATATATATACTACAAACTTATATAAACATATTTATTTTGTACATATCTATTATGCACATGCACAGTTACATATACACGTTATATGTATATAAACATGCATGTATGAATGAATGTATATAAATACACACACACTCACAAATGCCTATATATATTTTATAAATACTCATCTTATAAGAATATGTATATATATGTTTATATATATATGGCTGTGTGTGTATGCGTACATGTGTGTGTGTGTGTGTGTAAAATTGTGTTTGTTATTGTACGTCTCAAACTTCGTTGTTCCTTTGTGAAGTCACATGATGCCGATTTCTTTGCGGATGTTCTAACTTCCAAGGAAATAGCAGACTTGAATGACATTGTACATCGGATCATAAAACAACATCACAATGAACAACATGAATAGAAGCAGCAGCAGCAGTAGTAGTAGTATCGATAATATAAATGATGATGATGATGATGTTTGTTTATACTATAGGCACAAGGCCTGGAATTTTTAGGGGAGAGGGCTAGTTGATTACTTCGACCCCCAGTTCTTGACTGTTACTTTATTCTATTGATCCCCTTCCTTTAAAGATAAGAGGCAAAGTTAACCTCAACACATAATTTGAACTCAGAATGTAAGGAATGCAATAATGTATGGTGAAGATGACGAGGAGGAGAAGAACAGGCGAATGATAATAATGATGATGACGAAGATGATGATGATGATGAAGATGATGATGACAACAAATATGAAGACAACGAAGATGATGACGATGATGATGAAGATGATGATGGCGACAAACATGACGATGACAATGATGACGACAACGATGACAATGATGATGATGATGGTGATAATGATAGAGGTGGTGGTGGTGGTGATGGTGACACACATTATGCAGTGGGGTACATGTGTTTTTGGTCGTGGTCGTGGGCTGAGGTGGGGTGGGGGTACAATTAATAAGAGTTTGTGTTGGTCCTATGATCCCCCATAAGAATGAAAGACAGACCAAGACATTGCCAGTGAGAAAATATATAATTGCCTTTCACTTGCCAATTTAGAGAGGAGTAAAAAGGACCCACAAAAATGCTTTTAATTACCTTAAATCTGTTGGTCTTGGTTGTAGACGCTTCTTCCCAAGAAAATATGGCTCAAAGTCTTCTGTCTTCAGTCTGTGAGCATAATCTATATAACCCGACATTTCATGGCCTCGAAAGTTCTTGTCTCGAATGAATATAATCGTCTACAGAGAAAGAATAATAGGAAGAATAAGAGAGGAAGAATAACAAAGAAAGAATAAGAGAGGAAGAATAAGAGAGGAAGAATAGCAGAGGAAGAATAAGAGAGGAAGAATAACAGAGAAAGAATAACAAGAAGAATAAGAGAGGAAGAATAAGAGAGGAAGAATAACAGAGGAAGAATAGCAGAGGAAGAACAACAGAGGAACAATAACAGAGGAAGAATAACAGAGAAATACAGGTACAACTCATTTTTGCCAGCTGAGTGAACTGGAGCAACGTGAAATAAAGTGTCTTGCTCAAGGACACAACGCATCGCTGGGAATTGAACTCCTGACCTTACGATCGTGAACCGAATACCCTAACCACTAAGCCATGTGCCTTCATATTAACACTAACCTTAGCCTCAACTCTAACACTACCAAACCTTACCACAAGCACTAACCCTAGCGTCATACACTAACCTTAACTATAATTTGTAACCACCAAACCTAACCCTTATCGTTAACTAGCAGCCCTAATCATTAATCCCTGCTACTGACCTTAGTAATTGACATCAACCATTAACCTCAACAACCCACCCGAACAGTCAACCCCAACTACAAGCACCTCAAACACAAAACTCAATCACTAACCCTTCACTAGCACTCCATCGGTTATGAGGAGAGTTCGAGTTGATATGATCATTGAACAGCCTGATTGTAAAATGGACATGCAAGTGGCTGAGTACTACACAGACACACGTACACTTAATGCAGTTCTCAGTGAGATTCAGCATGACACAGAATGTGACAAGACTTCCCCTTTTGAATTACAGGTACAACTCACTTTTGCCAGTTGAGTGGACCAGAGCAACATGAAGTAAAGTGTCTTGCTGAAGGAATACAATGTGCCGCTGGGAAATCGAACTCATGATCCTGTAAGACAGAATACCATAACCATTAAGCCACATGCCTTCACCAACCCTAACTGCTCATCCTAACTCTAATCCTAATTGCCAATCCCAACTCCAACCGCAATCATTAATCCTAACTCTAACCCTAACCCTTGTCTCGAACCCCTCTCACAAAACTCTAACCCTAATCCCTGTCTTGAACCCCTCTCACAAAACAGAGAAAGAATAATAGGAAGAATAACAGAGAAAGAATAACAAAGGAAGAATAAGAGAGGAAGAATAAGAGAGGAAGAATAACAGAGAAAGAATAAGAGAGGAAGAATAACAGAGGAAGAATAACAGAGGAAGAATAACAGTGGAAGAATAACAGAAAAAGAATAAGAGAGGAAGAATAGCAGAGGAAGAATAACAGAGAAAGAATAAGAGAGGAAGAATAACAGAGGAAGAATAGCAGAGAAAGAATAACAGTGGAAGAATAACAGAAAAACCCTAACCTTAACCCTTGTCTCGAACCCCTCTCACAAAACTCTAACCCTAATCCCTGTCTTGAACCCCTCTCACAAAACTCTAACTGTGACCACTCCTCAAAACACATCTTTTTGTCTTTGGCCATCCTTCCCCCCACCTCTTCCCATTAACCTTATTTGTGCACTTGTTGTTGCTATATTCATTTGTGTTTGGGGTCACTCTCGAAGAATTTATTAGTCTGAAAATAAATAGGTGACAAAAACACAAAACAAACAAAAAAAAAATATGTAGCAAATTCTTCTGCGAAGAACAGAATAGAACATGGAGTCAATTATTCTTAGAATATTCTGAGTTCCTGAACAACATTTGGCATTTTCGGTGCTAGAATATTATTTTTAATTAGATGTAAATGGAGAAATATTGAAGATTGGTTATAAGAAAACTAACAGAAATACCATGAAACATACATATATACACAAACACAAACACACATGCATACCTACACATACATACATACACAATCACACATATATACATTGCGAGTGTGCATATATTTACATATATGCATGCATACATACATATTTATGTGTGTGTAAAAGTGTGTATTTGTATGTATGTGCATTTATGTATATGGACATTCATAAATGTATGTACTTAGGAAGTTTTCATACATCTTTAAACATTAGTATGCCCTCTCTTTCTCTCTCTCTCTCTCTCTCTCTCTCTCTCTCTCTCTCTCTCTATATATATATATATATATATATATATATATATATATGAGAGAGAGAGAGAGAGATACACACATATAAAAAGAGAGAGAGATACACACATATAAAGAGAGAGAGAGAGAAGCAGTGAAAGAGAAAGATAGATCACATATACATAAGTGAATGTAGGTACATATGCATATTTATACATACATACATATATGTATGTGTATATATGTCTATCTCCCCCCTCTGTCTATCTATCTAGCTCACTATATGTACATACACACACATATACACCAGGGGCGTGCCGCCAAGATAGGCAAGGTAGGCAGTGTATACATGCTGTGTACACTGCTACAACACCGTTTTCTTTACATGCTAAAAGGCAGAAGTAAACCTGCCTTCAACTCAGTCGTGTGCCTGTGTTTCACTTATTCTATATATACACATGTGCATGTGTGTACACACACATACACACATATATATATATATATATATATATATAGATAGATAGATAGAAATATAGATATATAGATATATATAGATATATACACATATATACATGTGTGTGTACATACACACACACACACGTGCATGAAGGGTGTTCATTAACGATTTCTCCTGACCCACTTCCGGTTATTGCAGGAAACAGAACTTGGACAAATATAATCATACATGTCTCTACATGTCACATTGTAAATTGTAGCTCTCTACTAGTATTCATTTGTCTTTTAAGGCTGCTGAAGTGGACTAAGCAGTTATAATGCAGGCAGTTGAATGCAGATCAGTGGTCAGCTTCTTATACTTGAAAGGTTGTACACCAAAAGAGACTTCCAATGAGATGAAAGAAGTTTATAGTGATGATGCACCATCATACGATGTAGTCAAGCACTGGCATCACCAGTTCATACATGGTCAGACATCGGTGGAAAATGCTCCTATTCCTGGATGGCCACATTCCACCATTGATGGCGACACCATCCATAAAGTGGAAGCTGCCATTTTGAAGGTTCGCTACATAACTATTCAGTAACTAACCGAAGAAGTGAAGATAAATGTAGGGTCCATGGAAAAAAAAAATCATTCATGACTATTTGCACGTGTGGAGGTTGTCTACAAGATGGATTCCCCGGATGTTCACACCTTTTCAGAAGCAGGAACAAGTCAATTGCACCCAGGCTCTGTTGGTAATGTGCCAAGAAAACAAAGGGGACTTTTTCGGCAGACTTATCACACAGAATGAAACATGGGTCCATCACTATGATCCTGAGACTAAAATCCAGTCGAAGCAATAGGAGTATGATAACTCACCACCTCGAACGAAGGCTTGTGTCCAACCCTTAGCAGGGAAGGTGATGTCTTTAGTTGGAGTTATGAACTCTTTTCTTCAAAAACTCCAACTAAAAACATTTGTCTCCCCTTACACACACTTCCTGCTTAACACAAACTTTTAACCCTTTTTTAAATCTAACACAACTCTCAATTCTCATGCATCCTTATTTTTCCAACGATTATCTACATGAATTACCATTGAACTTCAAAAGCTCAAAGACAATATAATGTATTGGTATATTTATTTTTTTATATATTATTTTTTTTATATAATATTTTCTTCATTTTGTACTTCTTTGTAAAAAACATTTTCATTCTCCCTCTTCTTGAAAATTTGCTTCGCAATGAAAGCCAGTTAGAGAAATCTTTATTAAAATATGCTTCCAGTTTAGCATTCTGCCTTATTATTATTTTTCATTTTCCTATTATTTCTCCACGTGCGGTTAACACAACCCCACTATTTACTGACGCTAGCATGGAAAGCAGACGTTAAACGACGATGAATGATGATGATGATGATATATATATATATATATATATACACACACACATATATATATATATATATACATACATATGCATGCATACATACGTACATACATACGTAAATGTAAAATGATGAAATGAGTGCTCAACACTGCATTGGTGGATAAATAATTTCTTTATTTGTGAATTAAGGCTACCATTGGTTTCATGTTAAGGAGAGTAGGAAAATATCCAAGTATCTTAACAATTTTTCTAGCCAATCACATGGAGAAAGGTGTTCACCTCCATTTTGGAAAACAATATCGTTTTGTTCACAGGATATTTGTTCATTCACGTAAATGAAACAATGAATCAAGGGACGTTACTCTACAAGGCATATGAGGGGTGTGTTTGTCTGCAGTGGATTTGTCTTTTTCGGTAAATTTCTTAATTGTTTTTGTATTATTTGTTTGATTTTGTTTTGGGCATAGTGTTTTAGTACTTGTATGTTGAGGTTGTACGTCATTCAGAGACAAACCCCACCAAAATACCTTCTAGAGTAATGTCACTTGATTCATTATTTCATTGTTTCATTTATGCAAATTTACAAGAAACCTCATGAATGAAATGAGGTTGTTTTCCAAAATGGAGGTGAACACCTTTCTCCATGTGATCGGCTAGAAAAATTGTTAAGATACTTGGATTTTTCCTACTCTTCTTAACATGAAACTAATGGTAGCCATAATTCAGAAATACAGATATATATATATATATATATATATATATATATCAGTATATAAATGATTTAACATCACTCTTCCATGGATGGGATGGTCAGTTTGACGTGATCCAATATACCCGTAGGATTGTGCTGCATGAAGTCCCAATATCTGCTTCCACCTGTTTTTTACAACTAGATACCCTTCCTAATGCAGGAAAAAAGAAACATGGTTTTGTGGGATCAATGGAGATTAAAATATCGCCAATGATGTTGCGAAGAACACGGTTTCGAGGAAGAGTGGGAGGGAAAATAGGAGTGCTGGAAAGGAAAGAAGAATAAGAGGTGAGAAAAATAGGATTTAGGTCATAAATGCACAAGTATGTGTGTGTATGAGTGGGTGGGTGTGTGCGAATGAATTTCTGTGTATGCATGCGTGTATATATACACATATGTTTGTATATGTGTGTGTGTTTATATATCTATATATATGTGAGTTTGTGTGTGTGTGTAAACCCGCATAACTTCTGAAGTTCACAACTGACTTTCTCCAAACTGGGAACATACATTACTTATGTTCCAGGGATGGCTTTAGACTCTTAAAAGTTTTCACATAACACACCCTCTGAGTTATGTGCGAGAAGGGAGGTAACTCTTTGACTCTTTGCAAAGTAACTTTCTGAAATGGATTGTCTCCCTCACATCCATTGGTCAAAAAATTATCTCGATCTCAATTGGCTATGTGAAAGAGCAATACTGGATCCAAAAAACAGCACTGTAAGTAAAATTAATGAACAGCTTCTGCAATACCTTCCCGGAAGACCTCACATTTATAAGTCATTTGATACAATCCCAGATCCAGAAGAGGTAGTAAATTGTCCAACAGAATTTCTCAATTCATTGGAGCCTGCAGGACTATCTCCCTATAGATTGGAACTCCAGTAATGTTATTGAGGGATTTTGATCCACCAACACTCAGCAATGCGACACAACTGGCGGTAAAGATGATGCCACATGTTATTGTGGCCATCATTCTCTCTGGATGTGGAAAAAGAGAGTATATTTTCATACCCAGAATTCCTATCTTTCCACTGGGAGCAGAAATTCCTTTTTCACTCAGAAGAGTGCAGTTTCCTATTTGTATCAGCTTTGTAATGTCTATCAATAAATCCCAGGGTCAAACACTGTCTGTAATAGAACTTCACTAAGAAGAGTCATGCTTCTCACACAAGCGATTAAATGTTGGCTACTTTGAGTGGGAAGCAAAAAAAAAAAATCCATTTGCATTTGTTCCACAGGGGAAAACAAAGAATATTGTTTACCAAGAGGTTTTGTAGGAATTACTACATCCTACAATGCACTCCAGTATCCACTGCTCTTTGTGAATAGTGAAGATGGATACCGTTTTGGCAATAATACCAACAAACCCAAACACTTCATCAACAAAGCAGTTTCCAGCATGGAGTTCAGTATCAAGCATATTCTCCAATTACTCCCACCAACCTCGTCAATGGCATTCATTTCTGACATTCCACCCATGCCCTCTCAGATGACTCTTTAGTCCCGTTACAGAAGCAAGGGTGACGAACGAAAGTTCTAACTTACTGTCTGCGCTTTGAACTGGTTTGGTGTGCAGACGCCGCTCCTTTCTAACTTCATATGACTTTCAGCAGATGTGATGACAAATGAGGACACCATAAAGAGACATATCTGTACGTCATTGGATTCTAGTGATAACCACTTGTGCAGCATGAGTATCATTCTCTGAGTCTCTATGATTAGTACCCTAGGGACAGGCCAAAGCAAGATGACCAGTAATCACCGGAAACTACAGAGTGACCGTCTCCAAGAAGGATGCTGTGACAACAGCAAAGGATCCCTCACTCCTGGAGGTTTTACTGGGTGCCCTGACACCAACCAAAGGTATTTCTGTGTCCCCACACTTAGGATCAATTGTCATCACATAAACCTGGGACCCTGACAGGTATTACTACTCGGGTCAGTGTAGACCTGAAAGCAATAGTGATTAGGGGGTGGTTCAGCACTTTTGAAAAACTCTGGAGCTCCTGATACAGAACCTCACAACTAAATGTAGTTTAAAGTCATACCCAGCGTGTGTACTCTCTTTCTCTTTCTTTCTCTCTCTCTCTCTCTCTCTCTCGCTCACACACACACACAGTATAATATATAATGACGGACCCTCCCGTCGAAGACTTCATGAGTGTTGAGTTTTTGCCAAACGACCTGCACAAATGATTTGTTTATTGTGATCGAGTGTTCGTGCCGCGCATTAGTTCACTCTCTCCATCAAATTGATGTTACCTGAACAGGTGCACAGGGTACCACAGGTCAGGTGTCGAAGTGTTCGCAGAGTAACATAAGACGAAGTATTTTGCTCAAGAACACAAACATACCGCCCGGTTTAGGAATTGAAACCACGATCACGTGATCATGAGTGCAACACCCCTAACAACTAGAACAAATAACAGCGATCCGACTGTTGCGTGTACTCTTGACAAGAGATGCCAGTTAGTCTTTTACACCTACCAGGCTCATTCGTATTAGCCTGAGTTGCTGGATAATTTTTGTTCCTTTAAGAATGTTGTAGAATGGAAACTTTTCATAGATTAGAATTTAAATCCTAATCTCTATAGAAATTTATTGTTTCAAGAAAACATTGAATTTGGATTACTTTTCATTTTTACGATTATAGGTAAAAGCTTGGGCTGTAACATCTGAGTCTGAGTCAGGTGTGTGTGAAATATGTCGAGAGAATGTCTGCTTCGAATGATGACCGCCAGATGCTGAATGAAAATAAACGAACTGCAACCAGGTTCAATAAAAGGAGCCTGAGTTGTTGGTTGCAATTACATACTTGAAGTTAGTGTTGGCAGAAATTAAATCAGCTTGAAAATACACGTTCACTTTACTAGATTTATACGGAGTCACCACTGAAGTATATATATGTATACATACATACTTACATACATATATATATAAATATATTCCAACACACACACATACGACAAAGAATTAAAGTTTGAAGCACGAGGGGAAGATTGTGTATGTGTGTGTGAGAGAGAGAAAGAGAGAGAGAAATGTTAAAAAAAAAAACCTCACAGAAAAAACATCTGAATAAGTAATTTCCCCCTTCTCACTCTCTCTCCCATCTCACTCCTCACTTATCAGACCAAACAAGGAATCAATCAAAGCAAATTGTGTCTGTCTCAGAACCGTAATTGGTAAAATGGTAACAATGAGACAGGAGGTGGGGACGGGGTTGAGATGGAATTTCCTTAAAAGATAATTGCAAGAAATTTCATCTCCGCTTCATAATCACTAAACTATTTTTTATTTTATTATTTAGTTGTTTTGTTTTCATAGATTTTTTTTTTTAAACTTCTCTTTTTGTTTCTATCAGTATTTCTCTCTATCTATTTCTGTGTGTATTAATATGTGTGTATATACAGGCATGCACATATGTATAATTGTGTATATATATATATATATATATATATATATACACACACACACACACATATATATATAGACATAGATATATGCATAGGTATAAATATATATACACACATACATATCGATATGGATATAGATATACATACATACATATACACATATATATTTATATATATATATATATATATATTTTATACATACATACATACAAATATATATAATACATGTTCATCAAATGCTAAGCTCAGCACAGTGCCAAACCTAAACTTGCCATTTGTTTTACACGTCAGTTCTCGCAAAAACAAACAATTCTAGAGAACTGAAGGTACCACCACAACAACAGCATAAACACCACCACCAATAACAACAAGGGCAACTCCTCCTCCTCCTCCTGAAACCAAAATTTTGAAATTCGAAAAAGAAAAAAAAAAAACCTGCTTAACTCTGTTACTGAAACTAAATTAAATCATTTTCTTAAGAATAAAAGAAAATTAAAAGTGACTTGTCTCCACTAACAAAATTTAGTGACTCAGTTATTGGCTTCAAATATTAATTGATTGATTGATTTGATCTGTAAAGTCTTTATCACGAGTTCAAAACCAAGATGTGCGAGATTTTATTTCTGTCCTTTTCCTATTTTTTTGCAAAAATTTTGTTTTTTAACTCTTTCTTTCATTGCAGTTTTTTTTTTTTTGAAGTGTGGTGCTGTGGGTAACAAACTCATTCTTGTAACTCCTTGGTTTTGAGTTCAGCCCCCAACAGTGCGGCCATGCTGGGGCACCACCTTTGCGATAAGAATGTTGTCATGTTGCAAGCCTGTCTGTTGCCTCAAGCAAGAGAATTTCCAGCACACTTTGCTTGTTTGAAAACCTGACTCCATACCACAATGATGCAACACTATGCTGTAATGCATGTACATAAAAACTTGAGCACTTTGGAGATTCTCTTGGAAAACTTCATTGCCAAAACGAGTGAGTATAGAAAATTTTTTTTTATGATTTGAAGCATTACTTTTCCATATATAATAATGAAAGATCTTACCTATGTTTGTTTTGATATTAAGATTGAAAAAATCGGCTTTGTTTGTGAAAAAATTTGGATCTGAGTTTGCACCCACTAAGCAAATTTCATTCCGGGGCCACTGGTTATGGCAGGTATAAAGCAGAATTCCACCAATATTTCATTTATTTAGTTGACAACACGTGCAGTCATGCACAAAATGACAGCTTCCAAATCCTGTTTTCTGACTGAGTAAAAATGATCAAACTTTAAATCTCCATAATGTTTCTCAAAGAATTTTTTCTGGAAAAAGTGGCCTGTTTTCTGACCAGGTAAAAATCTGAGATTCAGCGTGGAAAATTACATCAATACATCAAATTTTTTAAATTTTCACTAAGCTTTAAAACTTCTACAGGTGCAGCCAGACAGAAACGATCTTATCTACTTCTAACATGGTTTTAAGATTCAGTGTTACCATATTGTTTAATTAAACAATTTAAAGTTAAGGAGCTTACCGTAATTTTCCCACTTCGATTAGCGTCTTCTCTTTTGGCGAGTTCCTTTAATAATGGATCCTTCAGGTCTTTACCAGCACTAACAAGAATCCTGGAAGTTTCAACAGACAACAATATAGAAGATACTGGTGATAGGGTTAATCCTACAGTAGTTGGAGGGGAAGGGGGGTATCGAGATAATATTGATTTCAAATCTTGGTACAAATTCAACAATGTCAGGGAAGAGGCTAAGTTGGTTACTTTGACCCCAGTACACAACTGGTACTTATTTTATCGACCTTGAAAGGTGAAAAGCAAAGTGGACCTCGGCGGAAAATGAACTCAGAATGTGCAGATGGGTGAAACATCACTGAGCATTTTTCTTGGCATGCTAACGATTTTGATTTCCTTATTACCTACAAGGGGCTAGACATAGAGGGGACAAACAAAGAGATTAAGTCGATTACATCGACCCCAGTGCATAACTGGTACTTAATTTATTGACCCCGAAAAGATGAAAGGCAAAGTCGACCTCGGTGGAATTTGAACTCAGAACGTAAAGACAGACAAAATACCACTAAGCATTTCACCTGGTGTGCTAATGATTCTGCCAGCTCACCACCTTACATTGAGGTAATAATAGATAGATAGACAGACAGACAAATAGATAGATATATAGATAGACATACAGATAGATAGATAAATAGATAGATAGACGGACAGACAGATAGATAGACTGACAAAGGAATGGAAGTGGGCAAGAGAAATAGAGAGACAAAGACCAAGAAGGATTAAAGGAAGGGAGAAGACACTGAGCGTAAGGGAGAAGGAGGAGAGGGGTTCAATTTCAACTTACTTCTTTTGTTTGTGCTTGGACAATCTGCTAGCTTCAGCAGCTGACTTTCTGGCATCAAATTCTTCCCGTTTCAAAACCTCTCCACTTCCTCGGTAACCAAGTTCAACAAGCTGTCTTGCAAGTTCTTCATCCTTGTTGAAACGACACAAAAAAGCTACAGATTAAAAACTACTACTACTACTACTACTAATAATAATAATAATTATTATTATAATTATAACTAATTCTGTTTTATTGGCCACAAGGGCTAATATAAATTAAAAACATGAAAAGACAAACAGGACGATAAACAAAGGGTTTTGCCAGAAGAAAAGTCCATGTAGACATTTGATAACAAGAAATATTTAACAAGTAAAAACTTCCAATTGGACGAGGCACTTTGAAGGTTACTTGTGGGAAAACCCATAAAAGCCACAGGTGCCTGGTCAACAAGGTGAGAGCCCTTTCTCCTTTTATACTCCTTTTTACAGGTGTAATCTCAGAATTGGTCCTTTCACACTGGCCATTCTTCCCACATTCACCCACCTTTCAACAAATTTGCTATGAGACAGCACTTCCCTCTCTACTCTCATCTTCCTTTTCAAGTGGAACTTGAAAAAGTTGATGAGGCCCTGGCCAAAGAATAAAAAATGTCTGACTTTAGCCCTTTCAAACAAGTCCACCATACCACCTCTTTCGCTACAGCCACTAGACAATTGAAAATTGCCTTCCCCTCCCGGTTAAAAGAGTTCTGCAGGGCAATCTTTACTATGGATTCAGCTGATAGCCAGATCCGTCAATACACATGACAGCAGCTGTTCAACATAAACACACAGGTCAGCAATACTCGGACACTGGACGGGTGCATGCAAAACGGTTTAGACCTGGTTGGGACAGCACAGGTTTGCGCTTTGCCAATCAGCTTGTCCACGACCAGTTATTGTTGACGATTGCCCCCCACCCCTCAACTAATAAACTAATCTGGTCTCTGTAAGCTTTGCACGCCGTTAACGACACATTTAGCCTCCAGTAACCGGGACCCTGTCTAAGTCGACCATACAGATCATGAATTTGTGGTCTGCGTAACCGACTGTGGAAATGTGGACACTCTATGCTATCCTTATCTGCTGGCCTACAGAAAACTCTAAGTACGATATAGACGACCTGATGCGATTTGTCCAAGTCTACATTGGCACATTCGGGTTGTCTAGTCGATACCGGTCAGACAACTGAAAGCATCTGAGCAGGTTGGTGAGGCTTTTGAACCCTCCTCTCCTATCAGATGCTTACACGCCCACCCAATCGAAACGTTTGTTTAAGACAGCGTTCCAATCCCCTACTAGCACTAAAGTGCGAGACGTACCCAGGAAAACCTCCAGACGTTTGAAATAATCCGATTGCCCTGCCCCAGTCGGAGCATAGGTACCCACCAGTCTGAAGGCACCGCTGTCACTACTGTTCACGTCCAGGACCGCCAAAAATTGCCCTTATTTTCAAATCCAGGCCTTTCTGGAATAGCACCACAGTACCATCGCCGCCCGGAGATAGAAAAAAGGGCGGCGAGTTCCCGCAGATCGGATAGCCTGGTTTCTTCCACACTATAAGACCTCAGGTCGTTTAAGAGGTGACCTTGTTTCCAAGGCGGCGACCCGAGGCCCCTCACATTTATACTACCGATTCTGAGCACAACCATGTTTCAAAAAAAAAAAGTTTTATGCAGGAGAAAAAGCTCTACTCACTGCCATTGTCTGGTGGGGTGGCTCCCTTGTGTTTTATTGTAGGTGTTTCCATGAGATTTTTATATAATTTTCTTGAGAAACTTTTCTCGGGTGACCCAACATCGGGAAATTTGGTTTGTATAATCTCGTAGTTCTGTCGTGTTATTTTGAAAGTATGCTTGCTGGTGATGTGTTGTGGGTGGGGATGACGAAATCTGCCATTGTGGGGGTCTGTGTTTTCTAAGGTGTTCACTATTTGTGTTTACTGCTGTGATGTTGGTGGTGGTGGTGTCTGTGTGTTGTAATTTGTGTTGGTGTTTGCGGTGGTAGTGCTGGAGAAGATGTTGTTGAATGTTTTGAGTGCATGTTGTTGCTGTTGGGAAGCTCTACTTTCTCGTGCCTCCCCATTTTATCGGTTGCCTCTTTAGTCTTCTTTTTTCTTCTATTTTTCGGTGGCACTGTGTGCCACTCTCCCTTCTCGCTATCAGTGCTCGCATTGTCCAAGCTGATTTGGTTGGAAAAGGGAATGTCCTTGGGGTCCATTTTGGCTTTTTTTTTTCTTTTGTAGTGCAGCTTCATTTGTTGTTTCTGGTGGTGTTATTGCTGTTGAAAATGGTGTTGTTGTTGGTAGATTTACTCTGGCTGGTGTCTTTGATGTTGGTCTGACAATGGTTGGAGAGGTGATGTCGCTTTTGTTGGTGGTGCGGGAGATTTTGCTTTCTACCTCCACTGCATCTCCTGCTGTTCTTGTTGTTGCTGCACTGGAGATGTCTCTGACACTGGTGTTTTTTTCCTTCATTCCAAATTTAAGTGATTTTTCTGCTGCTGCAGAGGTAGCACTTTAGTTCGCCGTGCCTCCATAGCAACGTGTCGCCTTGTGTCGTCTGGCAAATTAATGGAGTCGGATATGGCGTTTAATGCTTTCTTGTTCAAATTGAACGAGAAGCTACATACCCATACCCTGTGCAATTTATGCACTTCTAGAACTGTAACAGAGTCCTCTGTGTCTAAGAGGACAGATGCCACAAGCCAGCATCTATTAAGTTCGGGTGGCACTTGCTCTAATTTTATCTTGGTAATGCGCCGATCAAGGTATGTCGGCACGATCAGCAAATCCTCAGTTTTTAGGGGAATTGTGGAATGCTGCTTTGCCCCTTCTCCGGTTGGGAAGCGAACTTCTTCAATGCCGAATCGCTTCCTCTTGGTTACGTGATTGTTTTTCGTCCATATTGCTGTTGAGATGCCCCATCAACTTTTTTCTGTTTCATATTAAATATTCCGTTCATGACAGTCCTTTTGTCTCTTGTATTAATTGTTCTGGAGTGTTAAGGAAGACATTGTTTCCATCCTTCCTTAACAAATCCTTTGCATTTTTTTATATCCTCCATTGTGACATCGATTTTCTCTGAACTTTGCTTTGCTGCAGATGCGAAACCGTTACACTTGATCTTATTGTTGCTGGTGTTAATCTCACTGGTAGACATGTTGTCCCGGTGTAGGAGCAATGGTGGTGATGAGGGCAGGCGGTCCAAAGAACAGCCTTCTGTAGCACTGCACGAGATAGAACGCTGTTTCTCTTTATTCTCTTCTTTGCCTTTTAAGGCGCGAATTGGGCGGAGTGTGTTAACGTTTGACGTTCGACTTGGGTTGTCCGTTCATCTGCAGAGGGTGTGGTGTACAAAGAAGGGAACAGCTTACAGTTCTCTTCAAAGACATTTTTTGTTAAAATTTTCAACTTTCAAATTAAAATTTAAAATGAGAAATTCGCCTCTAAAAGGGGAAATGTCCGTCTGACCAACTGGCTCAGCAGGAGCCCAGTCGGCTTCGCTACACAAATATATATAAAATATCAATGAAAATTGGGCAAAAACTTACAGCTTGCGAAGGTACGTCCGTCTGCTTTCAAAACAACAACAGCAGCAGCAACAACAACAACAACAACAACAACACGAAAAGCAGCAGCAGCAACAACAACAACAACAACAATAATAATTTATTTTATTGGCCGCAAGGGTGAATATAAACAGCCATAAAATGACATGCAACAACATAAAAGACCACATAACACGGTAGAAAGAGTTTTCCGAGTGTAAGCAATAAAAAAAACAATGAAAAATTAAAATAAAACTCCCAATAGAGGGGGGGGGGGCTTTAAAGGTTACTCGTAAACCCCACAAAAGCCACGGGTGCTTGATTTTTACAGGCGTATACTCAGAATTGGTCCTTTCACACTGGCCATTCTTCCAACATTCACCCACTTTTCAATAAACTTGTCACAAGGTAACACTTCCCTCTCCACCCTCAACTTCCTTTTCAAGTGAAACTTGAAAAAGTTGATGAGGGCTTGACCAAAGAGGAAAGTATTTGACTTTATAGCCCTTTCAAACGAGTCCACCATACTACCTCTTTCGCTACAACCACCAGACAATAATTGCCTGCATCTCCCGGCCAAAGGAAGGCGACGGGTCAATCTTTCCGACTACCAAAGTGGATTTGGTAGACGGAAACTTAACGAAGCCCGCGACGGGCTTCTTTCAGTTTCTGTCTACCAAATCCACTCACAAGGCTTTGGTCGGCCCGAAGCTATAGGAGAAGACACTCTTTAAAGTATAGAGTTGAATTTCGTGTAGCCACCTGTTGACAGCTTTTCTTCCCTAGCCATTTTGTAGAGTGTATTACCCATTTTCTGGGCTCGTTTCACAGCTATACCCCGTTCAAAATCAGTATTTCTATGAAAAAAAGGCGAATAAGTACAGGGGATGGGGGAAAGAGGAAAGAACTGACACTCGATCGTACTAGAACTCCCAAAATGAAAACCTAAACATCTGAAAGAATTTCCCCTCCATTCATTACTAAATCTCTTTCCCTCTTCTTCATTGTTAAAAGTAAAAAAGCTAGAAAAGATCGATCGTATTTCAGTCTAATCGTCATTGTAAATGACCGAGGCTTTCCTTTCCCTGTCTCTATCGGTTCACTCCTTTTCTCCGCGGTTAAGAGAGTAAAGGTGCGTGGCTCAGGAGTTAGGGATATTCGGCCCACGATCGTAAGGACATGAGTACGATTCCTGGCGGCGTGCTGTGTTCTTGAGCAAGGCACTCTACTTCAGCTTACTGCAGTCCACTCAGCTGGCAAAAATGAGTTGTAACTGTAATTCAAAGGGGCCAGCGTTGTCACGTTCTGTGTGAGGCTGAATCTCCCCGAGAACTACGTAATGGTATGCATGTCTGTGGAGTACTCAGTCACTTGTTCGTTAATTTTACGAGAAGAGTGTTTTCTTGATGAGATAAACAGGAACCTCGTCGTCGTAACCGACGGAGTGCCATTTTAAAAAAAGTGACGGAAAAGGAATTGTTCCATATCGTAAGGCAAAAATGTCCTGTGTTTAGTATAAGCAGTGAAAGCTAAGACGAAATAATTGCTATTCCGTTGTGTATTCGCCCTCGACTCACGCCCAAGGATATTGTAGAAGACTCCTGCCCAAGGTACCACGCAGTGGGACTGAAAGAAAGAAAACAGATATATATATATATATGGTACTACTAAAGCAGCGCGGACCCGAACGCGCGAGTTAGTCTTGAGTGGTCGATCCTAACCCTAACCCTATCCCTAACCCTAACCCTAACCCTATCCCTAACTCGCGTGTGCAAATGAATACGTGTTTAGGGTTAGGGTTAGGATCGACCACTCACGACTAGCTAGCGCGGACGCGCGATTGCGCGTTCGGGTCCGCGCTGCTTTAGTAGTACCTATATATATATATATATATATATATATATATATATATATATATATATATAGATGGATGGATGGATGGAGGGAGAGAGATGTATGTATGAATGTATGTATGTAAGCGTGTATGTGTCTGCCTGTGTTGAACTTTCACAGCATGGCAACTGGTGTTAGATTGTTTACATCCCCGTAACCAAGCGGTTCGGACAAAAACAAAAGTTTTACCAGAATCAGTACTAGACTTAATAAAAGAGAAAAAATAAAAAGAAAAAACAAAAGAAAGGAAAAAAACAACAGTAAAAAACAAACAAGTAATGAGATTTTTACGAATGTTTGTTTGAAAAGCGGTGTCTGTCGTTAGCGAAGAAATGCCTAGCGGTGAAACAGAAAATAATTACCTCCAGGTAATAAAGGTCCAGGGATGTGATTTGGGAGTCAAGAAAATCTTCGTAAGTGTTGAATTCCGAGATAATGTTGTCAATACCAGAGTGTGGATCTTCGTCCATGTTTGATAACTGCGACGGCAGGGAGGACGATGGCTGATAGCAACAACAATGGTGGCGATAATCGTGGTTTGTGGTGTTTTGGTAACCAAGGAAAATAAATACAATACCACAGCAACGGCGGTAACAGCAGCAACGGTAGCAGCTGTACATTGGGTAGTATTAACATGTACTTTTTTGTCTTGGTATAAAACAGTGCTCCGCAACATTTTTTCACTTGCGGTGCACTTATATTCCTTTTAAAATTCGGCGGTACACCTGAACTAAAAGTATAGGGGAAAAAATTATATTCAGGTCACACTGCGGCACAGGTTTATAGTCGACTCTGTAATAGTGGAGGCCTCTAGCGTTCTTGGTACCTGGGCCATATCCCTACTCACCGCTATAGATGGCAGAGAGTGCTGTCCGCAAGTGCGAGCTCCGTAAGTCAGAACGGCTGTTTCAGTGCATCGACCTCGCCCTCTTCCGGGGTAACGTGTCTTCCGTTTTATCTGCTGGGGCCATGAGAAATGTTTCCATATTGTGATTGGCCTTAACCAGTTGAGCATGTCCCTTAGTGGCTGACGATGTATATTTACCTTCGCCTTAGTGAAGGCAGAGGTATTGTTTTCAGTCGTGTTTGTTTGTTAGTTTGTCCATGGACAAGATATCTCAAGAACCACTGGATGGATTCGGATGAAACTTTCAGGGATGTTTGACCTCGTGACTGGCACGAACTAATTAGATTTGGGGATCGATGGTTTCTGTTTAATCGTTGAGGAGACGTTGGTGTTGCCTTGGCGGAGATTTGCGCTCTCTGAGTGCTCGTTTATTTTAATGGTCATCATTAAATAGCGGCTATGCTGGGGCATCGCCTCGGGAACTTTTAGTCGAATGAATCGATGGCACGTAGTTATCAATGAATGGTTGAATGACCAAATCCAGGCTTCTCTGCTAGTTCCTCGACAGTTACGATGGGATTTTGTTCCACCAAGGTTTGCAGAATGTCCTCGTCGAACTCTACAGATCTTCCAGGATGAGGCTCGTCTTCTAGGCTGTACTTTCGGCTCGGAATTTCTGGAACCACAGTTGACACTGGCTTACGCTTATTGTCCGTTCCCAAATACTGTTTTCCTTGCGCTTTCCGTTGCCTTGTTGCCTTCATTGAACTCATATATAAATATAAATATAAAGAAGGGAGCTCAAATTTATTGGGAGTTATATGTATGGATTAAAACAGTTTGATTCAAATTCATACACTCCTGTCACGGCTGGAATGTCTTGTGATCTATAGCTCTTTTGAATCTGGATAACATAAAAGGATTGAGAAGTCAATTAAAGTCCCGCTTTATTGACTCCTGTTATCTCATCAAGAATATAGAGTTATCTGCCCTTCGCCTCACTTCCCACCAAATATTTATTTCTGTGCAAAATGGCAAACTTGTTGGAAGCGATAAAGTACGAGCGAGGCAGCTTAAAGATCCTAGATCAAACCTTGTTGCCAGAAAGTTTCGATTATATAACACTTAAGAATACAGACGATGCTTGGCATGCTATAAAAGATATGAAGGTTTGTAAATTCCATTCTTCTCTTTTTATGCTTCCCGGCTTATGATATTTTGAAAAAAAAAATATATATATAGTGCACGTGTTTCATTCTTTAATTACTTGGGGCTTATTAATAGCCACTCTATATATCTCTCACGTACATCTTACAAACACGTACATCTTACAAACACGTACGTGCATATATTTCCCAACTTTTTCATCTTCCTCTTTACTTATCGTACTAACGGCGTTACCTTGTTATGATAATAATATATATTATATATATATAGAAAGATAGTTAAGTAAGTTCTATACTGAATAGTAGTACTAGTTATGAGCTAAATGTAGTAAAACTAATCACGAACACAAGTTTATATTATCGTTATGAAATACACGTAGGTACCGTAATAGCTCTCGGGTATAATCCAGGTATCGGCTAAGCGCATCAAGTAATAATAAATATCAACGAACTCTTAGTATGAAATATCCCGTTGTAAATCTTCTGAATTTCTAATTCATGTTTCGTTTTACTGGATTACGAATATCAATAGGGTGTGCAAATGATTTCAAAGAATACGAAAACTAGTACATCTTCAAATTTTACTTTTACTTCCACTGTTGGTCATACTGTAGTTTAATGTTTACAAATATTGTAAACATTGATACTGTGTAATTTGAAGATATACCGGTCTCCGTATTTGTAATTGTTATATATATATATATATGTGTGTGTGTGTGTATGTATGCAGTTGCGTGCAACTAAGCTGCCTAATATTTATATAAACATATAAACTATGAATGGAAATATCAAATAGCAAATGAGATATTTTAATTGATGTAGCTTAAAGTATATAAAATATTCGGCGATCTTTTATATTTTATATACTTTAACCTACATCAATTATTTGGCCTTGACTTTTATAATTGCTTTGCTGTAGTTTGAATAGCTGGAATCGCCCCAGATACAACGGTCGGCCCATCCTTCGTATCCCACAAATACATCCACACATTTTATGTACTTAAAACAAGTTTAACTTTTTAAACGTAAGGGGAAAATACTTTTATTCTATGTATTCACATATATGAAAATGAACAGGTACTATTTAAAGGTGGAGACGTGGTTGGGAAGCAGACTTCTTAACCGCACAGCCATGGTGATGACAGCTTCTTATTGTTTAATATATTTCCATTGTGGTTTTATTTGTAGGTGCGGGGAGCTCCGGCTATTGCTATCACTGGTTGCTTGTCACTGGCCGTTGAGCTCTTCAACTCCAAGACCAGTTTCCAAACCACAGAAAAGCTGTGTGAATTCATTGGGAATCGGCTGAAGTATTTAGTCAGTGCCAGACCAACAGCTGTGAACATGAAGGAAGCGGCATCTCGTCTGTCTTTGTTAGCAGAACAACTGTCAACATCAGAGAAAACAACCACTGTACATGATGTAATGGACAGGTATGTATATGCATAGAAGACTCTGTATGTGTGTGTGCATATAGTTTTATTTTATATGTGTGTGTGTGTGTGCGCACTCGGTGAAATTCGTCTTGCAGGATCATCACAGAAGAAAGTATAGGTGGATACATATTTTTCTGGTGTAGAAGACATGAGTATGAGCCATGCCATTCTGGTGTTGGTTTTGCCATCAAGACAGAAATAGCTAGATACATCCTTTCTATACGCAAAAGTATTTCTGATCACATCATGACACTAATGTTGGAACTTGATCACAACACTCCTGCTATGCTTGTCAGTTGCTGTGCTTCAACCATGGCCAGCACTGAGCAGGAAAAGGATGAATTTTACAACCAACTCTGTGATGTCGTCTCCAATTGTCACCATAGCGATAAACATATCCTTATGGGTGACTTTAATGCTCAGATTGGTATTTTCAGAAATGGGAGAGTGTATGCAGCCGCTATGCTGTAGGTTGAATGAACTCCAGCGGTCTGCATGTGCTCTCCATTTGCAAGGAATTCAGTCTAAGCATCACAAATACCTTTTTTTCAACAGCGAATTTGTTGCAAGACGAGCTGGTTACATCTTTGATCTAAGGATTGGCATCTTGTAGTCTATATTATCACTGAGAAATGAGATATTAGGGACTTTAACATTACATGTTTCTTTCATAACATCTGCTATCTCTCTAACCATTCTCTTTCCATAGTAAGGTTATGTTCTATCTGAATCACAAGACTACAAAAGTCATCAGTGCCCTAAACACATTAATGTTCTGCCTTTGAAAACTGTTGAAAAGCAGGCTGTGCTCTCTATCAAGTTGGACAATGCACAAAACACTGTTGATATCAAATGATGACATAGAATCATCTTGGAAGGCTCTGCGTGATGCGACAAGACAGCCTGCCTTTAAAATTAATGTAAGTCGCTGAGCACACTAAAAGCATGTATACCCTTAATGTAGTTCTTGGAAATTTAGTGCGTCACAGAATGTGACGAGGCTGGTCCTTTGAAATACAGATACAACTCACTTTTGCCAGCTGATTGGACTTTCAGTTTCTGCCGTAGAAACATTGCCATATCAGATCAGAACCTAGTTCAGGTTCGCAGTTTTCAGTGTATATATTTTTCATTTACTGATTTCAGTCATTAGATTGTGGCCATGCTGGGGTACACCCTTGAATTATTTTGTTGAATAAATCAACTCCAGCACTTATTTTTTTTTATCTAAAAAAATTTTTTTTTTAAACCTCTATGTTTATCTATCTATGTATATATATATACATATATATATTAACAGGATCACTGCTGAAATTGAAGAAATGTTGGATAAAGACATCACTGACAATAAAAACATTGGCAGAATTGGTGCCGAGAAGATCCTGGCAGACAACAACAATTGTCCAGTGTCTGTGGTCACACATTGTAACACAGGTTCTTTGGCCACGGCTGGTTATGGTACAGCTTTAGGTATGGATCTTGTTAGTTTTTATTTTTTCCTTTATTCTATCTTATTTTACAGCTTAACTTGGAGAACATTTACGCCACTGACTTGCAATCAAATATGTTTCAGCTGTGACCATTCCGTCTTTTACTCAGACATGGTCTATCTAGGAGTATTTTATTTAATGTAGGTAAATGTGCAGGTGTGGCTGTGTGGTATGAAGCTTGCTTCTCGGCCACATGATTCCAGGTTCAGTCCCACTGCACGGCACCTTGGGCAAGTGTCTTCTATAGCCTTGGGCTGACCAAAGCCTTGTGATTGTAAACTGAAAGAAGCCTGTCATATATTTATGTTTGGGTCCTCCCCCCATTGTTTGATAACTAATGTTGGTGTGTTTACACTCCTGTAACCTAGCAGTTCAGCAAAAGAGACTGATAGAATAAGTACTAGGCTTATGAAAGAATAAATCCTGGGGTTGAGTTGTTTGACTAAAAACCCTTTAGGGCGGTGCTCCAGCGTGGCTGCAGTCAAATGACTTAAGTAGAATAAAAAAATAGTGCTTCTAGGACTACATTATCCAAAATATTTTTCCTTGGTGATATTTAACTCTTGGTTCCTCCTAATACTGTCGACTAATGATCAAAAATGTCTTAAGGATTACTGTCCTGTCTTTCAACTGGCACTCCGTTGGTTACGACGATGAGGGTTCCAATTGATCTGATCAACGGAACAATCTGCTCGTGATATTAACATGCAAGTGGCTGAGCACTCTACAGACACGTGTACCCTTAATTCAGTTCTTGGGGAGATTCAGCATATGGCGTTATGATAAAGCTAGTCCTTTGAATTACACGTACAATTCATTTTTGCCAGCTGTGTGGACTGGAGCAACGTGAAATAAATTGTCTTGCTCAAGAAAACAATGCATTGTCAGGAATTGAACTTGTGCCTTTACGATCGTGAGCTGTGAATACCCTAACTACTAAGCCATGTATCTTCACAGTCTTTTATTTAGACATAGTGTGTCTGTGTATCTAGGAGACTGCATTATTTAATGTCTTGCCTTATTGTTGCTCACTTCAGGGTTAGTTCTGATTCACATTTTCTGTAAACACCAGACATTCTAAACAATTATACCAAAGAAACACTTCTGTTTATGTAATTTGAACCTATGACCCTGTGGTGTCATTTGCACATCACCTTCACCACATGGCTACCATACTTTTCTTTCCTTCTTTTTTAAGGGGTCATCCGTAGTTTGCACGAGAAGATGATGTTGAAGCATGTTTACTGCACCGAGACACGTCCCTATAACCAGGGTTCACGCCTGACAGCCTTCGAGATAAAACACGAACAAATGCCTGGCACTTTGGTCTGTGACAGCATGGTGGCAATGTTGATGAAAGAGAAGAATATAGCCGCAGTGGTTGTGGGAGCTGACCGGGTTGTCGCCAACGGAGACACGGCTAACAAGATTGGAACTTATCAGCTGGCCATTGTTGCCAAGTACCATGGGGTTCCGTTCTATGTAGCGGCACCCAGCACGTCATGTGACATGGAACTGAAATCTGGAACAGAGATTGTCATTGAAGAGAGAAATTCCAAGGAGATGACAAGCATCAAAGGGATTGCTACTGCTCCCAAAGGTAAAGTACCGCTTCACCAATGCTCTTCTTTCCCCTTTATGCCAGGTGGCACATAAGGCTTCCACTCTCTTTCTTTCTTCCATGCTGTCCTGTTGATGGCTGTGCTTTGCACCTGATTCTATGTTAATTATCTGCTGGTTTTCCCTTCTTCTTCAACAGTTCTTCTCCAGGTGTTCCTTGGTCTTCTGCACTTCCTCTTTCTTTCAAGGGCCCATATTTGGAGAACCTGGCGATTAATTTTGGATATTATTGATTGATATGTAAAGTGTCAGATTAAGAGAACGCTGATGAGACCTTGTTACTACTGGCACTCCATCGGTTTAAAAATCAGTTAAATTGAGGGCAGTTGGTGTTTTTTAACAAAAATATAGTAAAAAAAGTTAAGGAATAATGTTTCCAAATTATTCAGCACTAAAGCTAGATGTACTCTAGCACAATGGATTCACAAACTCTCAACTTCTCAAAGAAAGCTGTTAAATTTATGACAGAGCTGTAGAAATTTTGGCAGCTATTACCTCTCCTGGCAACAACGGTGTTGTCTTTCTGTGTGAAAGGTAGATTGCATAATACTTGAGTACTAAGTGTGATATTGCTTGCATGGTAGCGAAACATGGGTATTGTATGTAGAGGATGTGAGGATGCTCCACCGGGTATGTAATATTAGTGTAATTTAATGTGGTGAGCTGGGAGAATCGCTAGCACGCCAGGCTAAATGCTTAGCAGTATTTTGTCTGTCTTTACATTCTGGGTTGAATTTCTGCCATGGTTGACTTAATCGTTTATCCTTTTAATGTCAATAAAATAAGTACCGGTTGAACACCTGGGATCTCTGTAATCAACTTAACCTCTTTCTTGAATTTGCTGCCTTTGTGCCAAATATTTGAAGCATGATTGATATTTAAAGTGTCATCATTTGAAATCTTTGTTGCTTACTTTTTTTCACATTTTCCCTACTTTTATAAATTTTTTTAAAAAATCGTTTCTGCAGACATGTCATGCTGGAATCCTGCCTTTGATATAACCCCTTCTGAACTGATTACTGGCGGCATCATAACAGAATTTGGACTTTTCAAGCCATCACAGCTGGAAACTGAACTGGAATCGGTACTTACAACTCAAAAGAAGAAAAAGCTTAAAGACTAACCAATTCTTTCAGGTAGTTTGTGTTCGTGGTCCCTGCAAGATCCCTGACTGTGGATTTCTGAGTACAGCAGATTGCGGAAAGTTAAACTTGGTTGTCATTCAGGTTTTTGTAAACTTCGAAGTGGTTCATTGCATGATGGAATATGACTATTAATATATCCCAGGTATTAGGGCAACCAGCTGGCAGAATCATTAACATGCCGGACAAAATGCTTAGCAGCATATCATCTGTTGTTACGTTCTGAGTTCAAATTCTGCCGGGGCCAACTTTACCTTTCATCCTTTCAGGGTCGATAAAGTAAGTACCAGTTGAACATTAGGGTTGTTATAGTTGATTAATCCCATCTCCTGAAATTGCTGGACTCGTGCCAAATTTTTTGACCATTTTTATAATTATACTTACTAGCTGGACCCGTGAAAAATTCATGGAAAGTGTATTGGTGACATGAGAAATGTTTGGGGTCGGGCAAAAGTAGATATACAGTTGTTTAACCCTTCAGCATTCAGATTATTCTATCAAATGTAATATTTTTTTTATTCATGTTGCTTTGAATTTATCCTGAAATTATCTTGTAGCTTCAAGATTTCGGTTATGTGACCGTATATTCTTTAGACGAACATTGGAGGATAGGTGTGAGAGACCAAATCTGGCCAGTTTCAACATAAAACAAAGTAAAATGTTTTGGCCGGATATGGCTGGTTTCAATGCTCAAGGGTTAATAGAGCTGGAATGTTCTTTTCATTTTTAGGATAAGAATTCTATGATCCATGTTCAGAAAGAATTAGAAAGAACATACTTAGAGCATAAAATTCATAGCCCTAAAAAAAAAAAGAAATAGAGAAATGAAAAGAACATTCTGTTCATTAAGCATCTGTATACCTACTTTTGCTCACCCCTGTATATTGAATCTGTTAATCTTTCATTATCTCCTTTGACGACCATATTTCTGAACTTAAATACATTATCAGTTAATGTTTGTTTTTCCATACTGGCATGGGCTGAAGGGTTTGACAGCGACTGGAGAGCTGCACCAGGCTACAATTGTCTGTTATGGCATGCTTTCTGTGGCTGATAAAACTGAAATAACACTGATCATTAGAAAAACATTTTGTTAAACTGAAAGAATTGTCCACTACCTTGTTGTTGGTAAGGGACCTTATGTGGTGACCAACTCCCTGTTAGTCTCGCTAGGGACCCCGGCACCAATGTCATGACCTATTGGAGGAGGACTTCACCCTGGTTGAGCCGTGCCTGCTTTGTCCCCAACACTTCTCAAGCCCTATCTCCTGGGGTTTCCATCTGATAAACAGGCACAAGAGAAAACCTGTCTACCAGCGCAGCAAAAAAAAGTGGCCACCTACATTCGATTAGGTGCCATGTTAGCAAGTGTGGGGGGGTGACACTGCCCCCCCCCCCCCAGCTCCAAATAAAAGTTATCGTTTTTTTTTGTCTCTAACTATTTCTATGATGCCGAAGTGTAAAGGATCTTTCTTACCAGTCCTTCCTTTCCTCTCTGCCTGCCATCCTTTTCCTTCCACTTTAATGGCATCTATAAAACACATCCATCTTATCCCCTTCTAGGGTGTCCTGCCCACAAACTATTACTGTCGTTGGTCATTTGATTTTGGTTTTTCTTTTCCCAACTTGCCATTCATGCAGTGGCAAGTTTGATACTTTGTTCATCTCCACATGACAATGGAAACACCTTAAAGGCAATGGAAACACCTGACAATTAGCCAAGCTGGTTCTCTGTATGTTACAACTTGTGCAACAAGCATTGTTTTAGCCATGAAACAATCACAGTCCATGTTTTACCTGTTACATTTCTTATATTTTTGGACTTTTTAGCAGCTTTGGTTGCTAAGCTATGATTTTATGGTGATTGTTAGATTACTGAAATTTTTTGGATTTCAATATTCGATGAAGCAACTTAAAACGTTAATAAACTCATTTTATCATACAATGTCTGCTGTTTGTCATCTATCCTAACTGCTTGCATGCTCAGAACTTACTAACTTCCTGCACTTGTTTCCTATGACGGGGTGGTGGTGTGTGCTGAAATGTTCTTGGCTTTGGGTAAAAGAAACTACTGGGTTGATCAATTAATTATGATTTTATTCAACATATTCCCCTCTCAGATTCACACTCTTAGTGCAGCGGTCCTTCAGTTTTTCTGAGTTCTATAAAAAACGATTTTGGAAGGTTGGGCCTTCACCAGGGCTCTGTAGCAGTGATCATGTCTGAATCAGAGGGAAATTTTGTTACCTTGCTATGTTTCTACAGTTGTGGAAAGAGGGGCCCAAGTCAGGAGAGTATGGTGGGTGGTCTTATAATTTGAAGCTAACGTGCGTATTTTCTGTAATTTCACGAGCTGTGTGTGCTGTTGCATTGTCCGGCATAAACAGGACACCACTACTCAGCTTTCTATGGAATTTCTACTTCAAAGCTTCTGCCTGGCTGGCTCTTGTGAAACCGTCCCACCCATACCAGCATGGAAGGCGGACGTTAAACAATGATGAACATGATGATGATGATGACTATTGCTTGGCAACCGGTGTTAGTTTGTTTGCACTCCCTTATTTTAGTGGTACCACAGAAAAGAGACCAATAGAATAAGCAACAGACTTAGAAAAAAGCAACTGCTGAGGTTATTTTGCTCAACTAAACCAACTGAAGTCCATAGATTTTGTTGTTAATATTTATCTGCAAAAAGGTGGCATGCTGGCAGAATCATTAGCACACTGGACGAAATGCTTAGTGGTACTTAGACCGTTGCTATGTTCTGAGTTCAAATTGCACTGAAGTCGACTTTGCCTTCCATCCTTTCGGGGTTGATGAAATAAGTACCAGTGAAATACTGAGGTTGATGTAATCAACTAGCCCCCCCCCCAGCTCCCCCAAATTTCAGGCCTTGTGCTTATAGCAGAAAGGAACATTTATCTGCAATAAATCTGGTTGTACTTCTACAATACTCAAAATATTTTAACAATTAAAAATTTTTTTTATTTGTTTGTCATTTGATTGTGGCCATGCTGGAGCATTGCCTCTAGTAGAGCAAATCGACCCCAGGACTTATCCTTTGTAAGCCTAGTACTTAGTCTATCAGTTTCTTTTTGCCAAACTGCTAAGTTACAGAAGCATAAACACACCAGCATCGGTTGTCAAGCGATGTTGGGGGGAGGGGGGGACAAACAGACAGACGCACACAGATACATAACAGGCTTCTTTCAGTTTTCGTCTACCAAATGAACTCACAAGGCTTTGGTTGGCCTGAGGCTATAGTAGAAGACACTTGCCCAAGGTGCCATGTAGTGGGACTGAACCCGGAACCATGTGATTGGTAAGCAAGCCACTTACCACACAGCCACTCCTGGATAGGATTTTTTAAACATCGAATGGCTATGAGGGTGCATCTAAGTAAAATAGGAATGAAAGGGGTCAACAGGCAAAACATGGTTGAAAACTTAGCTATTACACCCCAGCATAACCACAGTCAAGTAAAATATAGTTTAAAAGTCGTAACTTATTTCTATTTCATTATCCATAAATACCAATTATCGTTTCCTTTTCTCCTATTCTTTCGTTTTGGAGTAGACCATTTTATGTGCCTGAATCGAAAGATGGCAATATTTTTCAGTCAATCAGACAGGTTGCTTCTTTATGAACATTTGGTCTTGCTTTCTTAGAAAACCATTTAAGAAGAGTAAAAAACGACTACTAAATGAAAACGTGCTTTATATAGTTTCAAGGTTTTGCGTTTTTTCTTCTTTCTCTTATCCATCCGTGACTAACACATTGACACAGGTAACATAACCAATTCATTGCTTCAGGTACAAAGTAGGTATTAATTTCATCTCGTAAAAGTTTAGCATCTGAAAAAAAAAAAATAATAAAAAAAAAAGAATGTTACCTTGATTGTGTCCCTTACATTGAAACAAGCGAGATAACTTCTAAAACTTTTGAAAATCATTTCGTGCTTTAGTGAAATGTTTACAAACTATCTTTTATCTTCAACTTGTTTCTGTCGTGAGACTGCGGTCATGCTGGGGCACCGCGATGAAGAATCAATCAACCCCAGTACTTATTCTACCGTAAACACACCGATATCCGCTGTCAAGCTTTGGTGGCGGACAGAGACACAATGACGCATGCGCGCGCACGCACACGTAGGATGGACTTCCTCCAGTTTCCGTCTACCACATCCACTCAATGCTTTGATATATATATATATATATATATATATATACACACACACACCCACATTTATGTGTGAGCAAGACAAAAAGGTAAAAAAAGAAGCAGAATAAATATTGTTTATATATATTTTCAAAACTTTTTATTAAGAAAATAACAATAAATAAAATTAACAATATACAAAGTAAAAAAGAAATGTAAAAGAAAAAAAACAACTTTTTTTTATAAATCCTCGAATTATTTCTGTTGTTTTTGTTTTATTTTTCGTTATTTTTATTTTTTATTTTTTATTTTTTTTCCGAACGTAAAGTCATATTAGACGAAACGGATTTATTGTGATTAAGCTTACCGGAAGTATATTCCGATGACCGGAAGCTGTATTTTTACGCGGATTGTCAAATTAAAGGCACAGAGTAGCTGTTACTGAAATAATTCTTTGTTTCTTTTTGCATTTTTCTTCCTTTTTTTTTTCTGCTTTAAGTTTTCTATTTTTTGTTTGTTTTTCTTGCTTTCGATTAAAACTTTAGATGAAAGGATTTAATATAAGAATCGATGAAAATTTAGTAAAGTTTACTTTGTAAGGTCATTTGAATTTTCAGAAAGAAATTGAAAATTAAAAATCAAACATATATATGTTGTATTAATTTTAATCATTGCTTCTGCAGGCATTTTTTTTTTCTTCATATACCTTAAGGAAAAGGGGTTGGTTATTATTGTTATTATTATTATTATTACTTTTTTTTCTGCTTTGGAGTAATTTATGTACCCCGAAATATAATGAAAGAATGGTCTTGAATTGAGTGGAATTTATAGACATCAATACCAAGAATTTAGAGAAATCGAAATGGGGAAAAAAAAAAGACAACAAAAAGCACAGTCTTCAGTGATATGACTGTCCTTATGATAATGGATTTTGATATTGGCACAAGACGACAAAAAGTGGAGGGAAGGGACTTTGTCACCTTCATCTACCTCAATACATAACGGGCTATTATTATTATTATTAAGGCGGCGAACTGGCAGAATCGTTAGCACGTTGGACAAAATGCTTAGCGGCATTTCGTCCGCTAATTAAATTCCTGAAATCCTTGGCCTAGCAGTGCTACCGAGTGGCATGCCGGTTCGAGATAAACCCCCACAGGTAAATAAGTGCCGCACTGCTCGAGATGCGCGCGGAGCGATTAAAACCGTTCCGCATGCACTCGCGCAGTGTTTCAGTATTGCTGAACAGCTGTTGTTGCATAATAGAACAAACCCGACCCTCAGCCGAGTCCACTATGAGGATTGCCCCACCATCAACATTTCACATGGCAAGGTAGGAAGTGTTTTGCTGTCAAGCGGCAATAGCAAAATTGGTTGTTTGATGGGCGAGGCTGAAAAGATCGAGAACAGGCACATTTCCTTTTGGGGGTCAAGCCCTTATCAACTTCAAGTAACACGTGGATAGAAAGCAAAGCAGTGAAACTTTGTCAACAGGTGTATGGCTGACAAATCTGATTAGGGCGAATGGCCCTGCGCTAGGCATGCATCTGTAAGTTGGTCGATAACACATGGACAAGACATTTAATCCGGCACTCTACAGTTTCTGTCAGTCCATTGTTAATTATATTCAAGAATGGTGGTTGACGTAGCAGAAAAGGTGAAAATGCCGGATTAAATGTTTTGTCACATGTAGAGTTACCTCCCTTTACGTTCTGTTGTCGTTTAAGCATCCCCTTCTCCCTTGACAAATTTTCCCCTTTCATTCTTCCGGGGATCGATTAAAATCAGTATCAGTCATTTACTGGAGTTAGGGTTCGATCTAATCGTTCACTTCTCTCAAAAACTTAATTTTTGCATATTGAGATTCGATTGGTTCTTATTGATTATTGATTAGAGGTTATTGATATTTGATACATATTAAGAATTGGTTGTTACATAATGAGACTTGATTGTTACACATTGGCACTTGGTTGGGACTTATTTATGCTTGCTCGATACATATTGACATTCGATTGGTATGCATTGAAACTTAATTCATACTTGGTTGGTATGCATTTTATCGATCCCGGACGGTCAGTGAAAATAAAGTTAAAACCGATATTCCCATCGAAATCTATTTACCTTATTCCGCCTCCTGAGATCGATACAGCGCATCTTAAAATTTGAAATCCTGCGTCCATGTTGGAAACCACCATCACCATCTCCCCCTCCCTTCTTCCTCATCATCATAATTGTCACCACCTTCGTCATCGCCATTATTATTATTATTATACAAAAGCTATTACACGCCAATTTTGTTAGGAAGAAGCTGTCTTGAAGATTGGTGACAACAAATCTCAAATCTCAGGAATCATCTTTAGGATTATTTCAGAATACAGGATGTCACTCTCTTGTGGATTATTCAGCCTTTTTTTTTTTTTTTTATCATTTTAAAGACCTGGAAAAACTAAACAAAAGAAGCGAAGAAACAGAAATATACTAAAACGACAGAAAAAAGAATACATTCCCGATTCCATATCGCCATCAGCCCAAACTTAGGGCTGGCGAAAGAAATCCCTTTATGCTTAGTATCAGAAATAGATTAACAGGTGTCTCGTTTCCTAATCGTACCAACCAACAATAGTGCTCCATCATATTATGACGAGGAAGGAATTATAGTTGCAGATGAAATTCAACGAAAGAAGATTAATCATGAAACGATGAATACAGATGAGAAGAAACAATTTCTTTAACATAGTGAGAAAATAGCGAAAAATGCAGAAAACGACGAAGAACTAAGATTCACCGTCTTCAAAAATCAAAGTAAGAACAAACAAAATCACGCATCCGTTGTGCCACATACTTCCGGAAAAAAATGTTAGAATGATATGCAAAAAAGTGAGATTCAGAATATAAACAATATGCAGAAAATAGATTACTAGTAAAAATAAAACTGACAATACAATGAACTTAAAGAGCATACCCCCAAAAGGTTTTCTTCCGCACCAAATATCTCAAAAGGTGCTTAGAGGTTCATTTCGTTGCACTCGTACACAATTTGAGAAATGTTTAAGAGAAAAACGAACTTAAAAGAGCATACCCCGAATAGTTTTCTCCCACACCGAATATCTCAAAAAGTGCTTACAGGTGCATTTGTTTGCACTCGTACACAATTTGAGAAATGTTTTTGAGAACAGTGTTGTGGAGTGCCTTAGCTGAAACTAACCAGTAATCTTTCGTGATTTATTTCCTGTAAATTATATCGTTTTAATAATTGTGTGATTTATTGTACTTTTGTTTCTTTCTTCTCATTCTTTGTCCTTATTATGTTCATTTTAACAGGAATAGATAACAGTAGTGCTTAAGCACCAGTTAAGTATTGAGGTTAATAGTGTTGACTGACCCTTTTCCGCTCAAAAATTTGCTAGCCTTGTGCCAAAATTAGAAACAATTATCAGAGTTCTTATCAAAAGCTTGACCTTTTTGTTGGTTTTTTTTTTCAGCAAGGAACCTTCCAGTAACTTCTACTGTTGTTTTTGCTTGTTTGTGTTGTTGTTGCTTTTCAAGCTACAACCCAACAAACAAAGGAATAATAGAGAAGAAGATAACAACGTTCGATTCCAATGCATTCTAAAGGTCACAAGAGGAGCTGCTGATAAGAGCTCTGTCATCTGACATGGCGTAACTTTCGGGATAAAACCGCTTGTCGTCTGTATTTATACTGCTGCTGGAATGATCTTTTCTTTGGTCGGACACGGATTTCGTTCGATACAACAACGAGGCGATGGTCTCCCTGGAGAGGAATCGATGAATACTTTCGCGTCGTTTTATCACCGACTTTGGCACCGAAGGCGGTGTATATTGGTACTTATCGGCTCCGTAACCGAAACCACCTCGGTAAGGGAGGTAACCGCTATTTTGTCCCTTGTTTAACCAGACGAAGGAGTTGACAAGGCAGAGAACGACACATATCCAGGCAAGAACGAAAGACCAGCCATGACTGTAGGTGCGCGATTCTTGGAAGAGTTTCTTGAATGGAACCGACTCACCTGGAAGAAGTTCGAGGCGCTGCAGCAGATGGCACTTACCATGAAATAATCCTATGGCACTTGTTAACATCATGGCTACAACGACAAGAAAAGAATGATAGGTTTAAAGTTTACAAACACAGAAACGTATGTACGTACGCATGCATGTATGAGTATGTGCGTATGCATATGTGTGTGTATATTTGTTTGTATGTATGTGTATGTTTATATGTGTGTATATATATACACGAGTGTATACAAGGATGTTTGTATTCATGTATGCATAAGTATGTATGTGTGTAGGTATGTATATGTAAACATGTATGCATGTAAGTA
>NC_142950.1:6385452-6387952 GCF_046866305.1 Octopus bimaculoides
TACTACTACTACTACTACTACTACTACTACTACTACTACTACTACTGCTGCTGCTGCTGCTGCTGCTACCACTGCACATTAAACAATTTATATGCAATAATTACATGTAAGCAAAATTGCGTTCATCTACACTTGAATACGGCAGCGATGCATACACACACACACACACACACACACACATAGCCATACACAAGCATACACAAACATACACACATACATACTAATCCTAACCCTCACACTCACGCTCACATTCACGCATACACTTATACTCACACACTCGCATACACACACGCATATATGTATATATACACACATGTACACATACACGTTTTGTCAATGTGTCAGGCATACCATTTACTTGGCGCCACCCTTAACCTTGCAGAAATATACATTATACATACGCACACACACATATATATACATACACACACATATATATACGTAATTATGTATATATATACATATATATATATGCATGAATATATATGTATGTATGCATATATGAATGTGTATGTATATATATATATATATATATATATATATATGCATATATGTATACATATATGTAAATCTATATATGTACTTACCTTTGTACTTTCTATTCAACTACATATATATATATAGCTTCACATATACATACATACAAGCATATATATTTGTACAGGCATATATATATTTATACATATATGTATGTGTATATATATATATGTATATATATATATACGTATATATATATATATATATACATATATATATATATATATATATATATATATATATATATATATATATATATATATATATATATATATATAAATCGGTTAACTATTGAAGAAAGAAACATGCCGGTATACACGTGAATGTACAGATTCGCACATATACTTAAAAACACACACACACATATATGTATGTATGTGTGTATATACACACATATATATGCATATATAAATATATATATATATATACATTCTTGCGTGTGTGGATTACATGTATATATATATATATATATATATATATATATATATATATATATATATATATATATATATATATATATATATATATATATATACGTGTGTGTGTGTGTGTGTGTGTATGTGTGTGTATCTGCGACTGTCTTGTTTGTGTTTGTGTGTCTATCTGCAAGTGTGAAATTCGTTGTTCCGTCCGATATTTATGGATCTTACTGTAAAATTCTATAACGACATCACAGAGTTTAGGAACTGAAGCTACAGTGTGTAGCTAAGCCAAATTGCTTACATAACTAATATATGAGATCGGTGCAAAGAGAAAAAAAAAAAAAATAACGGGTCGTCTGCAAATACGCGCCAACCAGACGACACAGCTTAGTTGAACCTTTAACGTTGTATTTGAATAACCTTGGCCTTCGGTTAATATTCCTTTCTGCTATAGGATTAAGGTCTGCAATTTTGCTGGGAAGAGGATAAGTCGATTATATCGATCCCAGTGTTCAACTGGTATTTATGTTACTCGGCCTTGGAAGGATAACAAGCAGAGTTAACCTCAGTGAAATTTGAACTCAGAACTTAAAGACGGGCGAAATGCCGCCGAGCATTTTGCCTGGCGTGCTAACGATTTTGCCATTTCGCCGTGCCAGTGGTCAAGGATTTTGGATAGAAGTATATACGGCATTGCATGCCTGAATGAAATGAATGAATGTATGTATGTACGTATGTAGTATGTATTTATGTCATTATTCAGTTTATTTCATGATTTCTTGCCAATAGAGAAAGAACCGGTTTCTAACCTAGATCCATATATGTATGTATGTATGTATGTATGTATGTATGTATGTATGTATGTATGTATGCATGTATGTATGTATGTATGTATGTATGTGTGTGTGTGTGTGTGTGTGTGTGTGTGTGTGTGTGTGTGTGTGTGTGTAAAAGGCAGTAACTTACAGGACACCGCTGGCGTGTTGTTTGCAATAAATTTTTCCGGTTCAGAGAAGACGAAAGATTCACAGCGTTCTTTGCTGGTCGGTCGTATACCAAGCCTGTCTCTTACTGGATCTGGAAAAGAGCGAACACATATATAAGGACATTGTAGTGACTACTGTCGATGCGTATATACGTACACACACACGCACACGCACACAAACGTACATACGCATAAATATTCTGTTCTGAGTAATAAAACTTCCACATCTTCAATAAAAAGCTGATTGTCACTGGATGACATCCAGTGGCAGTCACCATTCACCAGCAGCCAACGCCAATTTACTACGGCCCTTCACACCACGCGAATTTGAACGAGCCAATGAGAACGACTTTTATTAATCATACATTGGGAAGCAGTCTTGTCAGGGTTCCCTTGAGGACAAACAGCAACGACAACAACACTAACAACGATGGCAGCGAAAAGAAGTAGAACAACAACGACTTCACAACAGCTCAGTGCCATCGATGGAATTTGTGCTGCCACTCTATCAAGCGGGGATATCGGACAAACCACGGCATAAATTAATAAAGATAAA
>NC_142950.1:6390452-6392952 GCF_046866305.1 Octopus bimaculoides
CGATTTGATCTACTAAATACTTCATGGAGATGCCCCAGCATGGCCGTAGTCCAATGACAGAAACAAGTAAAAGATAAAAGATGTTGACACGCGTATAACTGTGTGGTAAAAAAAAATATATATATATTGCTGAAGCTCTGACAACCGGTGTTGGTTCGTTTGCGTCCCCGTGACTTAGCGCTTCAGCAAAACAAGAACGATAAACTTTAAAAAGAGAATTTTGAAATACTGGGGTCGATTTGTTCGACTAACTACTTCGTGGAGACACCCCAGCATGGCCGCAGTCCAATGACAGAAACAAGTCAAAGATAAAAGACGTTGACACACGTATAACAGTGCGTGGTTAAAAAAAAATATATTGCTGAGGCTTGTATGACCCTAATTTTGCTTTAGATAAAGGTGAGACACTCTTATACGAAATTAATTAATTAATCTACAAGATGTATTATATCATTTAATCTCATTAACAAGTTAATAAACCTATATAATCCCATGATTTCTTCTCGATATTGATTGCTGTTATGAGTAAGGTTTTAATCACAACAAACCTGTAAAAAAACAATTGAGATATATTCCCACGCAATTTTGTGCACGTGGTACCCAAGCGCGTGGGTGAAGCGAACTAAAGATCCAAGAATTAAATATACATTCTAAAAGCATGTTCTAGGTGAGGGACCGTAAAATATCCGGGTAAAGGACAGTAGAAACAGTGTTGAAAATACGATATGGTTATAGATCTTGTGTCACTTAAACGTCGAATGACTTGAGATATTAAGGGAATAGACTGTCCCTTAGCCAGCAGGGTGGCGTCATTTGAATGCTAAAACAATGCAAAAGCGCATGGTTACCAGCGATGTGTAAAATATGATAGCCTGCTCAGTCACATGATCATGTGAGAATTTACAAAAAAAACAAAAAACCCCAAAACAAACGACAAAGACGGGTGTGTAAACAATAAACAGATGAATTAGTTTAACGTTCGGGAAGTGAGAAAGTCTTTACGTTTCGAGCCTACGCTCTATGTCAGAAAGGAACACAAAAATAAACAGGGAGAGAAAACAGAAAAAGGTTTAGTGGTTAACGATCTATCATGGCGATGTATATATATATATATAAAGCTTTGGCCTAATGGGCCAGTAGACTTGAGACAATCTTTTTCGATACAAATATATTAAATGTCTGTAAGACTGTACTTGTATGGTTTAAGAAGAAAACTCACAAGGTCAACTGGTTTCGGTACTGAATTTCTTTAAAATCAATTTATTGGTCTGAATGTTCCATGTTGGTTAAAATTTGCTTATCTATGGAATGAGCTTGAGAAGGAGATCGGCTGAAGATTAAACTCGACATGTTCACCATGTGTGTCTATATAAATGTGTAGATTTGTACATACATAAATATACACATGTATATGAATAAGATGTCTATCCCTCACTCACTCATTCACTCACGCATTTGCCCCCTCCATCTCTGTCCCTTATTCTTTCTTTCGTTCTGTTTCTTGAGAATTTGCCAAATTCGAGAAAGGAAACCACTTTAAGTAGCATATTGGTACTAAACAGGTCCAGTATTTTTGTCTTAGATTCAAAGATGTATTTATGCGTGTGTGTGTGTGTGTGTGTGTGTGTGTGTGTGTGTGTGGGCGTCCGCATGCTAGTATGTGTGTGTGTATGTGTGTGTGTGTGTGAGGGAGTTAGTGAAAAAGAGAGAGAGGGAGACATGGTGCACGTATTTGAGTGCATGTGTGTGAGATAAAGAGTAAGAAAGAACGGGTGTACACGTGTGGGAGGGAGAATGAATGTTTATATAAATATATGTATATATATATATAAATATATGTATATATATATATATATGTAGGTATGTATGGATGCATGAATGTATGTATGTATGTATGTATGACGTACGGATGTCTGTATGTACGTACGTACGTATGTATGTATGTATGTATGTATGTATGTATGTGCATTTATGTGTGTGTGTGTGTGTGTGTGTGATTATGGACGGGGAAATCTTATCTATTTATATTAAAACTTATCTATTTGATTATCAAAAATGTCTTCCATCATTGTTTTCTCTTTATGACAGCATTTAATTGTAGCTTTAATATTCCTTTGGTTTTTATATGTTGCTATTTTGTCTGTCTGTCTGTATGCCTGTCTGTCTGTCTGTCTGTCTGTCTGTCTGTCTGTCTGTCTGTCTGTCTGTCTATCTATCTATCTATCTATCTATCTATATGCATATAATTGTATCTGTCGATCCACTTTGACAATAAGCATAGATAAACATTTAAACCTATATATAAGTATATACATACATACATACATACATATATATATATATATATATGTATATATATATATATATATATATATATATATATATATATATATATATATATATATATATATATATATATATATATATATATATATATATATACATATACGTATACACACACATCCACATCCACACACACACACACACACATTGTAACCAT